>NC_068937.1:103781337-104059633 GCF_016801865.2 Culex pipiens pallens | reverse complement strand
TTTTAGGGAACCAAAACCCGCCACTTTTGAGCCATAGAGCTCCTCTATGGCTCAAAAGTGGTCAAAAATTCTGCCGCCGAGTTAGGGAAAAATCAAAATTTCATGCATACATTTTTTTCACCTAAGTTTGATTTCAGTGAAATTCTAGAAAACTTAAAACTTAAAACTAGAAAACTTAAAACTAAAAAACAATAACCTGGAAAACTTAAAATTACGGACTAAATCATTAGGTGAATAAATCTTAGAAGATTAAACAAAGGGAACAAAACACATGTTCCAGAACATTCATTATTCCACAAATCAGTCGTCCCGAGTCACGCAACTAATATCCCACCTCATCAATAAGCAAAATGCCAACCGAGTAACGAGCATCAAATGAACATCTCACCCAAATACCTGAGGTCCTTCAAGTTCCGTGTGATTCATAAATTTTCCTCCAAGTAAAATCTTAATCAATCTTTCCACTACAACCACCGACGTCATGGGTCGTCCCAACCACACACTGCAATGGCATAAGCTATACGCTGCTTCTTCCAAAACTCCGAAGCAAGCGCTCGAATGCATCATAAAACTGTGCAAGTCAGTTCAAGATATCATAAATTATCCCTTCTTACCGTCGTCAGCTCCCGCCAAACACCCACGCACGCAGCATCCCTCCTAAGAAGGACCAGCGCCCAGAACTCGGTTACATTTTCCCGCCCTGCCACCCTGCGATTTCCCTTGAACCACGCAGTGCTGTGGGTTTGTGGTGTTTGCCCACCGAAAGTGGTCCGTGTCACACAGCAGCACAAGATTAAAATGACCCGACTCCGCGTTCAGAAGGAGACCAGTTTCCTCGTGTGTTACTTAGCGTCCTTCTGACCTCAGACCACAGTCACTGGAGCGGGGCAGAATTGCAATTTCACGCAATCAGTCCCACATTCAGTTCAGCTCTCTCGCTCCTGGCTAAGTTTGGTTAAGATCACAGATAACGGACTTCCAAAGTTGGATCTTGGCGGACGAAACGGGAACGTAACATTAATGTCAACAGTAGATGGTTAGGTCTGTGATCTCTGACCGAAGGAAATCCCGCAATAAAGGGAGGTGGGTAGAAGATGGAAAAGTTTGCTTTGAAATATGACTTCATAGAGCGCCTGGGCAGTGTAGTTCAGAGCACAGAGAAGCTGGATGGATAATTACCGTCCACGTTGTTACATCCAGCGTCCTTGTGTCTTTGTGGGTGGAAGCAGGATTCCCGTTCTGAGCAAGAATCAGCAAGGATATTGGCATGCTCGGTGGAGCGGAGAGGAAGTAATGAATAAATTAAAGAACGGCAAATTACTAGGCAGAGTTTTGCAACCTCACGAAGTTTAAGCACTTTATTCCAGAATCTTAAATGCAAAGTACGTTCATAGCATTCTTAAGTTTGATTAAGAAAATTGACTAAGTCATTCAGACAGTTTAAATGTTTACCATTTTTTACTTCAATTCACATTCACGTTATGTATGCACCATCAATGATGGGCCATCATGCAATTTTGCAACCCGAAAAATGAATAAATAGAGCGCACTTTTAATTTGATATTTTATTTGAAGGCTGCTATATAAATAGTTTATTTCACATGATTATGTAGGTTTTTTGATGCTAAATCTCATACATTATATTTTGGAGATCGCTGTATCAACCCGAAAAAAATAAAATTGCTCCGAGAATCCGACCTTCGATGTACCTCAATTCGACCCACCTTCTGATTGGTTGAAATCTCGAAGCAAGCGGCGAACTGTTTTGACGTACAGCGCAACCCCAAAAAGTACGGTCAGCAAACAGGCTAATTCATTGTAATGTTTTAAAACACAAAACAACATTCCAATGATTGACCAAAAAATATTTATTTATTTTTTTGCAATTCCGTCGTGAAACTGCTTCCATGTAAACAGAATTGAAAATTAATACCTTTCAATATCAGTGCTGAAAAGTTCTCCTATTCAGCACTGAAATTGTTATTGAAAAGTTGAACTTTTCAGCACTAGTATCGAAATCGGTAAACCTCGTTGGATAAATGTGCTGAAAAAATCTTCTTTTTGCAGCTTGTTGCATAAACAACTATTTTGTAATTTCGGAATTTGAACTTTGCAGTAGTTTACTGAACTGAAATAGTTGGACCAGAATTGAAAAAAAAAACTTGTTTTGCTCAAAAACATTATCAAATGGAATAATTTCGTTGATACTGAAGTGCTTATATCGTGATAGTGATTCCAAGAACGATTTTTAAGCGAAGAACGATCACGAGGAATTGATCATAGTAATTCCAATATTTGGGTCCAATATCCAATATGTAGGTCAATACAGGGGCTTTTGCTTTTTTTGGCCTATTCTACAACCTCCAACCAAAATCTAATTCTGTTTGACTTCCTTACTGAGGAAAGGCTATCAAATCACTCGACAAATTTAACTTGTGAAACACACCTCCTAGATATACCTTCACGTTTACATATCGACGTGGAATCTGAGCAAACGTGTGTCTGGATGTGAGTATGTGCACCGGGAAAAAGCACTTGATAATCTCCGGACTGGTTGAACCGATGTGGACCGGTTTGGTCCCAAAAATCCCTAATCAAAATTTTGAAATCTGCGTGAAAACTGTCCTCATGCATTTTTTGCGATGAAGAGGTTTGATTGTATTTCAGGAAAAAAAAATCTTAACAGAACCATCAACTTCTTGGTTGTTGATCCGACACGCTACTCCTGCGCCATGGACGCTTGATGAATTGTGAGAGACAGAGTTCAAACATATTCTTCTTTCTGGCCGGTTGCTTGTATTGGTGAGGACTGCAGATCGCTGACATGTTTACACACGGCAAAATTGATGTACAGGTTGCTGCAAAATCTGTTATAAAAGGTAACATTTCTTGTAGCAAATTCACTATGGCAGATTTTGATGTATTTTTTCACTGTGGGTGTACTATATAATTTTAGAAAGGTGTTTGAAATACCTTTCCAAAGCGTCAAAAAATAAAGTTCTTAAAACCTTATCAAAGTTGTATCATATTGGTTTAAAACATAGTCAAGGGTATTCAAAAAAAAACTGCTTCTTATAATGTATTTATACACAGAGGATGTGAGTCTAACAACAAAAACACGCAAAACATGGAACAGTTTACTTGTAAATCTTGTTCCAAATCCTTCTGTTCGGATTTTCATCCACCTAAACCTATTAGCACTCGATTGTTCCCCAGGTTGTCGGCACTGACTCGGCAGTCAAACTGTAAAAATATGACCGCGCGTTTTGCAGAAAATTGCCTGCAGCAATTCACCAATAGCTAGGCTGCTTGATTCTAGTCCTTTTAGCAGAAAAAGCAACAAAAAAAGACACTGACGCGCCGCTTCAAATTCTTTTTTTTCCTGCACCTTTTACAGTACAGAAGAGAAGAATTCAGAAGACTCTAACCAACGATGATTGCACTGGGCATGCCAACGGCAATCGAAATAACAGCGGCAGCTCACGTTCGACTGGCTTTTCTCCATTTTCCAACCATTTTACCTTTGGAAAAAGTGGGACAATGTTTGCGAAAGAATGGGGGGGGTAGTTGAACAGATCCTCGGAATGCTGCAGAAGGTGCAGCTGGAATTCCATGTTGCTGCACATTTGTCTGCAGTGTTCGTTTGGCATTCTCGGTAAGCTTTTTTGATCTTTAGCTCTGCAGATTGTGGCACTGCATTTACCATCAGCAGCAGAGAGATGATGTCGGTTTGCTCAATTATTCGGTATGGAAATCAAGTTTCGGAACGTGCAGAGAATCCAGTCAACAGTGACCGAAAACATCATACGGTAAACAACTCATCCTCCGATGACCTCACCCCCTCAAGCAACATACCCGCAAGCCTAGGAGGAGGATAGAGAGCGAAACAATACGGACAGACCTTCCGTGGAGGGGGGGGGGGGCTGGGGGGCATCGGGAATCCCGGAGACGTGTCCTGTCCAATTTTGGCTATCATATTTCGCATCAACAGGCTCCGAATGCCACCGATTTTTTTTGTCCGGCTGAACAAACAGACAGCAAACATCGCGAGCGTCAGTCAAACAAGGTCCGAGCTCTCGGGGCTTCACTTCATTAATTTCAGATTACATGGGCGAGCGGACATTTATCCTCGTTGCCACGGGGCGAAGTCATCGGAATCGGAATCGTGCTGAGGGCGGTCTACTGTTTGCCTTGAAAAAGGACGGATAGAGTTGCTTTGATGGAGACGCGTGGTTTTGCAGCAGAACTTGGGCAAATGGCAAAGCACCAGGTGTCTCCATTAGTATAAATTTTATCGTTTTGAATAAATAACTTGAAAGTTAACACCGTAACTCTCAAGATCGAGGAAAATTTCCATTTTTCTCGAGCTTTGGAGTTTAGGTGTAAATTGGGTACTAAAGCCCTATGTCAATTTTTATGTACAACGGTAAAAAACACGATTAAAAACGATTTCTGATCACTTTTTTTCATTTTAATGCAAAAAAAAATTTGACAAGACAACATTTTATCGATGGATCAACTATGGTCCCCTTGGAACGAGCTGTCAAGTGGGAGCTTTTCTGTCAAGAAGGAACGCGAGGTTAATTTTTCAAAATTGATTTAAAAATCCATTTTAAACTCTTTGTGGTCGTACAAAGGGTCATTGTACTCAGAAAAATAAGCTTTATCGCTGTAAACAATAATATCAGCAATCTAAGCTTCATTTTAGGACCCAATTGATGTATTTTTGCCATTGTTCCGACCGACTTAAACTGACACCGAAATTTAAATCAATAAGGCAGTTTTTCAGGAAATATGTGGAAATCATTATTTACGCTGCGTCAATACATGTATCGAACAATGTATTCATCGCAACATATCAACTCACCATGTTTACATTTTTCGAAGCATTTTTATTTGTCTCTTTTCGTGAAAATAACATTATTTAACTCAGTTGATTACTTTTCCCTGTGAAATAGGGGATTGGCATCTAATTCCAGCGTGCCTCTAATGTTGCCATATCAGCACTTTGACATTCAATTACAGCTAATTAAAAGCGTTTTAAACTGAAATCGAGTGACGATGTTGGAGGGCCTCGTGGCGCGGTGGTTAGCGGCTCCGGCTGCCGATCCCTTAGTTGCTATGGGATGCGGGTTCGATTCCCGCCTTATCCTCCTGGCCTTCTATCGGATGGGGAAGTAAAACGTCGGTCCATTTGCGTAAAAGACATAACCTTCGGACGCCTAGAAATGAGCAGAAACTTGCAACAGAGACCACAAAAGATCGTTAAAGTGGATTGCTTTGCTTTTTTTTAGGAGCTAGCCAAACATATGAGAATTTCCCCTACTAATCTCAAATCCAATCATGAAAAGTAGCTACATTGCATCTCATTGGTAGACATGGAAAGTGCAATCCGTCCCATATGTAATTTCGTCAATTCGGTTGTATGCAAATCATCCAAACCATCTCTGCCCATCATCGAAAAAATGGCTCTCGCGCTAATTTTTACCTTGTTGTCCTAATAAAACTTGTTTTGTTTTTTCATCATAATACTTTTCAGGCCCTGCGAATTAAAAAAACTAAATGGCTATTATGCCAAATATATCAAAAGTTGGCTAGTGTCCATTTACAGCAGTTTTATTTTTATTTTGAACCATTGCTTAATGCATATTTTGACTTGAGACTTAAAAGCAATAACTTACCGTCATCTGATACAAATTATGATACAATGGGCGAATAGGGACAGCTGTATTAGATATGTATGAAAACAAATAAATAGACACACACAACACAGCATGAGCATGGTTGACTGCCAATGAGCTGCTACTCCGTTATCGACGCTTCAGCAGAGGTTACACAATGAACCAACAGATGACTAGTGAACGCTAATCATCCCCACTGTGTAACCGCTAAAAATCTCTTATTTTAAGTCAATACTAGAAGAAATTTCAACGAATTTACAAATTTTCTTAGTGGGTATATCAATAATGTTTAAAATCAACTTTAACATTTCTGGTTTTCATGTCATTTTAGAACAAAACTAGTGACCGTATCAAAATTTGCCTAAAATTTTAGAAGAATTTGATAAAATATTGTAATACCAAAATAATACTTAAATGTGGTACCCTGACTTGGAAAGTGTTCCACAAATTTAAGTCATTTCCTTAGGGAATATTTTTAAAAATCAATTTAGAAAATTTCGTTTTGAATGTAAGCATTTGCTTTGAGCACCATAAATTATAACATTCATTTTTGAAAATACTCAAAATTTTCATAAAACTACGTATTTTTGAAAAAATACTCAAAATTTAAGTTTTTTAAAAAGGTAAATTTTGAGTATTTTCAAAATATTGTGTTATAACTTTCGAAATGTATTTAAAAATCCCGATCATTTGATACCCACATTGAAAAAAAAACTGAAATTTTGAGATTGTTTTTCCAAAAAACCTAGTTTTATGAAAATTTTAAGTATTTTCAAAAATTTGTGTTATTATCAAGGGTTCTGATTTTCGGTTCAATGAACAGAAACCACTCACTCATCGCCTATCCATTCGTCGCCTATTCCAACCCGCTAGCATTCATGAGCGAATGATACTCGCAAGCAGCTAGCGAGTGGCCCGAACTGTTCACTCAGCGAACAAATACATCGTGAAAATATTTGCCTACTCCGTCGCTCGACGAAACTCACACACTAACATGCTCAGCGAAGAGCCATTCTCACAAAATGCCAGCGTGGCAGTCTTTTTGTCTTCACGCCCTCAGTTTGCCATCAATTTGAATTTTTCATGGTGGAAGTTTCTTTGAATGGTGTCTATCATGTTATGAAATCAAAATAAATGCACAATTTAATTGATAACATTGATTTTAGGCAACCCAAATCAATGAGCATAACGCAGCGCATCAGAGAAAAAATATGTTCAGTTCAGAGTGATCGGTGACGTTCGGCCTGCCTGAGCCGTTCGGAGACTGAGCCGATCAGAGAGAGAAGGAGAGTAGAAGAGAGAGTGTCCGGGAGCGAATGGTGTGAAAGTGACAAACGGTAGGAATTCATCAGGGCAGTATCGCGTCCCCTGCTATTTGTGCTCGCGAATGGAGTGGTTTATTTTGAGCAATCAGGACCCTTGGTTATTATTTTTGAAATGTATGAAAACATCCCGATCAATTAATACCCGTATTGTAGAAAGTGAAATTTTCAGTGTTTTTTTTTTCGAAAACACGTAGTTTTTGTGAAAATTTTAATATTATCAGAAATCACAAATTGCACAACAATAATCTAGAGCTTTTTTTGGAAAAAAATTGCATTTTAACAAGCATATAAAATACTTTTTTTTTGTGAAAATGTTTCTTTGGATTATAGCCAATGTCTCCCTTAAGCACTGTGCTTCAGTTATGCAAGCCTCGGTTATGCATACCCCATTAGCGTGTAATATGGTTGTATGGGAAAACATAAAGTTGTCCAAATTTAGTGAGGCACAGCAACTTTCCAGTACCTTTCCGGGTTTGGGAACGATTTGTTTAGTCCTCACTTTGCGCAAAGCGATTAAATTTTCTATGAGCAATTGTTTGGGTTTAAAAACTGTTTGGATTTTGAAATTTATAAAATCCACGTTTTACGCTCTAATAAAACTGGATTCATATGCGGAAAACTAAAACTAAAACTGAATCCCACAAAATTGGTTTTCCAATTAAATTTCTCATAGAAAATTGAATCGCTTTGTGCAAAGTGAGAATAAAACCAATCGTTCCCAAACTTTGGGGAGTTGTTTAGGACCCCAAAAAGAAACTGAAAAATTGCTGTGCTGAAAAATCGATTTTGATATTACATCCGAATACCCCATATGCGGTGCAAAACCGAGGCATGACTGTATATCATTTTTTTTATAATCATCTTCTCTACAATTTTTTAAAAACATTTTTTTTAACACTTTAAAAACTAACCCTGCATAGTTACAAAAAACTTCGTGTTTTTTTTAATGAAAAATTTAATTATAAATGAAAAACGCCATCAAATCGGGCGTCCAATTTTGCATAAAAAGTCCCTTTGACACCAAATTTCCAAACCATACCCATTTCAGGCTGCAAATTCTTGAAAAACACGTCTTTTTTTGCTTGTTCAAAAATAGAAGGGGTCGTACCGCCCCTCCGGCACGAGATATCAAAAATGGTCAAAAGTTACCCCTAAGGACAAAGTTTCATGCAAATCGAAAAGGAGTAGGGTCAACTTTTTCCGATTTCGTGTGAGTTGGCGGAGAATTACCCCTATACTTGTTTGGGTACTACAATTGCCGTAATTCAAAAACGCATTTTTTTTAATCATGCTGTTTTTGTGGGGAATTGCTGTATAAAAAATCTTTTTCCAGAATTAATTTTTTTTTTTTTTGCAATGAGTGCATGATTTTTTTTTGTGGGTGACTCCATCCTACATTTTACGTGAGACTTTTTTTTAAACATGTTAGGCTAATTTTCAGTGCGTGGCCGAATGGTTACGCTGTCCGCTTTGTAAGCGGATGATTCTGGGTTCGATTCCCATCTGCTCCAACCTTCCATCGGATGAGGAAGTAAAATGTCGGTCCCGGCCTTGGTTGTTAGGCCGTTAAGTCATTCCAGGTGTAGGAGTCGTCTCCATGCCATAAGTACAAACAACACACCAAACCAAGCCTACTCCGGTGGAATCGCTGGCGGCGGTTGGACTCGCAATCCAAAGGTCGTCAGTTCAAACACTGGGGTGGAAGGTTCCTTGGAGTAGAAAGAGGTTTGGGTGCTATCTCCATTCAAGCCTTCGGACTCCTAGGTTCGAGCAGAAACTTGCAATAGAGACCACAAAAGACCCGGGGGTCGTTAATGTGGACGGTTTGATTTTTTTTTTCGGCTAATTTTCAAACAAATATTGAAATATAAAATAAAAATATTTAGCCAGCCATCAATACTTGACTATTTAAATTTGACAATTCTACGTTACAATTTCAATTACAAAACCCAGACATTCCACATAAACGCAACTGGATTGTTCTGTCCCTGGCTTCCCTCGTGTGTGTGTGTGTTTTTTTTGGTGATAGTTTTAAAGAAGCAAACAAATACATGTGTTTTCATGTTAAGCTTTAATTCCAACCTCCCACAACAAGAAAGCTCACTAGTTGAATTTTATCGCCAAGCAAATTAAGTCGCAAGCTTAACGACCCCCTTTGCTCGCACGAACAAGTGCACCAAGAAGTAAAAGTTACACCGAGAAAAGTTTACAAATTTACTAAAAGCCGACCCAACCCGAACCGTCGCTCGCAGTTTGGGACTTAATTTGACAAAATTTTACATCGTTAACGTTGGCAGCCTCTTGTTGTTGTGCTTTCACCACACCAGCCTGTCAGTCTTCATCAGACGGAGCTAAAGGAGAAGGATCAATGGGATGCTGTGAGAGCACCCCGGTTAACAAAAGTGACACATCCGTCGTCGTAGGCTTCAATTAATTATCCAGAGTGGGTGTGGGTTCCTTTTTTCGAGAGAATTAGTCCAACGGCTTCGCAAATAATTATGACTCGTGACTGAATGGTGATGATTGGTTTTTGGATTATTTTTTGTTCATGTCATTCACGAGTGGTCTGCTTCACATCAAGCCGAATGAAAGAAGGCAGCGTTTGTCAGACAGCTGTGATTTTTATTACATCTGTGGTTTTGCAATCAATCAAATTTTGCTGGGGTTTACGAAGGGCTGTTAAAGTTTTGTGAAATTATGAAAAAGTTAGTCCTAAATGAAATAAATTTGAAAGAGTTTTCAATTTTGAAAACAGATACTATTGCAATGAATAACAACCAATTGTAAATTCACAGTGTTTTGTCTTTTAATATTAACATTAAAAAAAAAACATTTGAAAATGCGCTGAAACAAGTTCACACATGCTGAATACTTCAAATCCTATTGCTACCATCCAAAACAGCATCCACCCTCCCAAAAAGAGCAAACATCACATTCACACAGACAGGATTTTATGAAAAGACTTATTGATTTTTTTTCATTTCATCAGCACCCGTTGCGTCCAGAGATAGTCATCAATTTCATTGCCATCAATTGAAAGGAAGTTGAAAAAAAAAAACTCTGTCAGCTGACACTGCTCCCTGCTGAAAACCGAACTTTTTCGCAATAAAATTTCAATTTTCAAATCTTCCCCCTCTCAGGATCCTCCAACCGACACGTCTTCTCCATTCGAGCCCAGCTGCCGAGGAAGCTTTCTTTCTGATTTTTCAATTTCGTTTTCATGACCCCCAGAAGAAGGACGAAGTTTTCATTTGCACCTCTTGCCTCAGACATATCGCAAGGTCGTCGTTAAAGGGTGTGTGGTATGTGGTGGAAGGCTCAAACTGAAATTGCTTTGCATTGAGTCGGAAAAGTTCCCACACGTGTCTGGGCCACGCAAGAGCTTTGGTATTCATCATCTAGGGTATGAATTTTTCTGTAAACATTGAAAACTGTTACTGCCATGTTGAGCGAGGAACTATGTTTCGTTTTGGCAACACTTTGTCATTTCTCACTAAATATTTCTCTTCAATCAAGTCCCAAGTTGGGGCGGAAAACTGGGCTCGCACTTGAACGCGCGTCATCTCGACTCTCGAGGATGGTTATGAATATGTGATGGTTTTGGGGCGCAAGATGGTTGGCTCAACAACCTGTGAAAAATAAACAGCAAACCACTTAGGGCAGCTCAGCTCGGCACACGTAATAGTCTGCTGAGGACAACGCTCACTCGGGCCAGCTCAGAGCGTGCAAACGAAGATTAATGGCCATTCGTTTTGCTCCTTCTGTGCTCGACCCGGTAACGAGTGTTACATACAAAATGCGGAAAAGTGCAGATCTTCGGAACAACTAATGTAATTGTGGTGAACAAAATGAAAAACATCACGAAAGCACATATAAAAGAAATTCAGAATTTAGTTTCCATTAAATTTTACTGCCAACAAATAAAGATTCTTTAAACAAATTATTCGATTTTTTTTCATGTTCAATTGAGCCTTTTATAACTAAATTTAAACACTTTTTTTAAATAAATTACTGATTTTAAACAAGAGCGAGTTGTGGCGGCACATAGTATCCGGAGCATTTGTGGAAATACAGTGTCCCTTCCTCGAGGGTCTTGGAGCACCAAAACTTCGTAGCATGGTGGCTCCCAAAGATAAATTGCTCTAAACACAGGAACGTGAGCGGAGGATCCCCACGTTTCTTCCTCCCCTGTAGATTCAAAAATGTAGCGTTGTTTGATCATTCGTGCTCAAACACAATCCAATTCTACGAATCATCTTTGCGGTTAACTTTACGCAGTTGGCCTGGCCGTTTAGAAAAGATGGTTGTTGGAAGTAATCACCCCAACATTCTCCAGGATGCTTCCTAAAGGATGGGACTATTATTAACACGCTCTCCAACATTTTTTTTCAACTTGCTTTGACATAGACAAAAACGTAGAATCGTCAAAGTTGGTGGCTACCTAACATGGATTAGACGCAAACTTCAGCATTCACCAGTTTAGTCCGATATGTGATTTCTTTTGATTGCGAAACAGAAATGCCGAAGTTTTACTGTTCCCCTCTCCCAGCCTGTTTTTTTTATCACTAACAGGTTTTTAATAATCTCCTATTTCCGGAGTTGAAAATGAGTGATAGAAAAAAAAACTATCATTTTATGATTCCTGCGTTTCAGAAGATATAGCGACCATCACTATAGCTTGTGAATTCTCTTCTTTTATATCGTAATTGCCAGCATTAGCGTTCTCTTTCCATCACTTCGTCCCTCTTTCTCGTTCATGAACACTCGCGGAAGATTATTTTTCTCAGAAAACCGCAATGAAATAACTCGAAAATACGCAAGTTAAAAAATAATCAAATGTAAAGGCTATTACAATTCCAAGATTGTGTTCGAAAATATGAATAGATTCTTACAATTTATGAAAAGATTTTTTCCTGGATATATTTATTTGACATTGATAATTTGATATTGATTTTATATAGTTATCTCTTTTTTTTAGTTTTTTACTAAATAAATTTTTTAATGGCTTTTCAAATCAGATATTGCTACTTTTTTTTGGATCAAAATTGTTTTTTTGCCATGCGCAAAGTGAACTGTCAAACTTTGTGAACGTTTTTCTATAACCACAAGTTGATTTACGGGTGCCACGATATCTCGAGATGGGATGGGCCTAGAGGATGACGAGCGGGAATTCCCGGGAAAAATTAACCGGGAAATCGGCCATTTTTTTTACCTCTCGATTCCCGGGAAATTTGGTCCAGACTCCCGGGAAATTTTATACTTGTAAATATCGAACCAAAATTAATAAACTAATCAGAAAAAAAACATTTGAAAATTCGAAATTGTTTAGAACATTGGATGTTCAATGTTCGATTTTCAAGTTTGATTGATCAATGCTTCTCTAATCTTCTTATCTTAAAAGTGTGAATTTTAACTTTTTAAAAATTCCAATAACTTTATTCGAGTGTAACCAAAAAATGTGGAACCTAAAATTAACCTTGAAGCATAATTAGCAGTTACACACCATAAATTAAATATTTATTATTCCTAAGAGGGAAAAGCCATTTCAAGATAAGTTTAATTTCCATATTCTCTCTCGAGCATAGCAAAACTCATAGTCTTTTTTTTTAATTCTAAGTAAGTTAATTTCGCTTTATCAAAGCATAAGCATAAGCATAAGCATAAGCATAGGTGCCCACCCGCAGTTGCTACTCCGTTATTGACCAGGACCTCCAGAAGTTACATCCACGAGCCGTGGAAGATGAGTGGGTGCTATCTTTCCTCGCTTCGCAACTTCTCAAAGGCCCCTATCATGCTGATCAATACCGGCGCCGGCCACGACCAGTGGTAGGGTCACGGGGAAGTGGATGGGAATGTTAGTCCGATACTTGAGTGATAGAGACCGCCCAATCGACTGCTTCTCCGACAAAGTATCACATGAGTTTTGAGGGGGTTAGTAGATGGGTATGAGGTCAGGATTCACGAGTGGCAGTGATGTGACCATGAGCATTTTGTTTATCGGTTGAAATTTTTTAAATCTTAGGCAGCCGGCTGCGGAAAGATAGATAATTGATTATTTAAAATGGTTTATTTATATCGTACGCGTGCCAGCCGAGCAGTAATGCTATGGGCTGGACTTATCAGTATATTTTTACTGTTTTTACAATTTAGATAACGCGAGCATATTTCAAAAATAGTAAATGAATGACGCTTTACTCTTCACAAAATCGATAGTTTGATGAGTTAATACTAAAACTGAAAGTTAGAATAACTTTTTACGATCATTTACGACGAAAATTATCGCGAAAAAAACCGGACTGTGCGTCCCAAGAAGCACTGCACTTATGAAGGCATTATTCAATTATTATGACCAATCACCCCATGCACACAAACAGCGACACAAAAGAGACGAAAATTATCGCGAAAAAAACAAAACTGCGCGTCCCCAGAAGCACTTCACTTATGAAGGCATTATTTAATTATTATGACCAATCACCCCATGCACACAAACAGCGACACAAAAGAGACGAAAATTATCGCGAAAAAACAAAACTGCGCGTCCCCAGAAGCACTGCACTTATGAAGGCATTATTCAATTATTATGACCAATCACCCCATGCACACAAACAGCGACACAAAAGAGACGAAAATTATCGCGAAAAAAACAAAACTGCGCGTCCCCAGAAGCACTGCACTTATGAAGGCATTATTCAATTATTATGACCAATCACCCCATGCACACAAACAGCGACACAAAAGAGACGAAAATTATCGCGAAAAAAACAAAACTGCGCGTCCCCAGAAGCACTTCACTTATGAAGGCATTATTTAATTATTATGACCAATCACCCCATGCACACAAACAGCGACACAAAAGAGACGAAAATTATCGCGAAAAAACAAAACTGCGCGTCCCCAGAAGCACTGCACTTATGAAAGCATTATTTAATTATTATGACCAATCACCCCATGCACACAAACAGCGACACAAAAGAGACAAAAAATATCGCGAGAAAACAGGACTGTGCGTCCCAAGAAGCACTTCACTTATGAAGGCATTATTCAATTATTATGACCAATCACCCCATGCACACAAACAGCGACACAAAAGAGACGAAAATTATCGCGAAAAAACAAAACTGCGCGTCCCCAGAAGCACTGCACTTATGAAGGCATTATTCAATTATTATGACCAATCACCCCATGCACACAAACAGCGACACAAAAGAGACGAAAATTATCGCGAAAAAAACAAAACTGCGCGTCCCCAGAAGCACTTCACTTATGAAGGCATTATTTAATTATTATGACCAATCACCCCATGCACACAAACAGCGACACAAAAGAGACGAAAATTATCGCGAAAAAACAAAACTGCGCGTCCCCAGAAGCACTGCACTTATGAAAGCATTATTTAATTATTATGACCAATCACCCCATGCACACAAACAGCGACACAAAAGAGACAAAAAATATCGCGAGAAAACAGGACTGTGCGTCCCAAGAAGCACTTCACTTATCTAAGTAAGTTAATTTCGCTTTATCGAGGTAATTACCATTTTTGATGCCAATAAGTCATTTTGTGTTTTGCATATTAAATTATATTTTGGGAATAAAAATCAGGCATTCTTTGTAAGCGGACACTAAGTCCGCTAGTTGTGAACATTTACAGTTGACCTTAAGAAGGAAAAAATCAACTTAAAGTTTTTGTTTTGAGTCGTTATTTATCATATTGCAGAATGCCATATTGCATAAATGGAAAATTATATATTAGTTATTTTTTTTACTTTCAAAAAATGTAATCAGTGCGAATAAAGATTCTTAAACATTTTAAACTGCAATTCGAGTCCCAAAAAGGCTCAAGAAACGATTTTGTATTTGTAGATTGAGGGAAAAAATCAAAATATAGAATTGTTTCCTCAAAATAATGAGGTTACTTAAATTTACGTTTCATTGGATTAGTATGAATTGATTGTATCTGAATTCATTAAAAAGAAACGTTTTTTCTTTTTTTCTTTTTAAGTTATTGACACTATTGGCTAGTTAAAAAAATTCCCGGGTCCCGAGAATTCCCGGGAAATGGCAAAACTCAACTCTCGATTCCCGGGAAATTGAAAATCTCGAGAATCGTTACCCTCTAGATGGGCCAAATTGGCTAAAATTTGGGTTGAAGACTCTCAACTCAAAACATATCCAGTGTGCCTAACGAGGCCTGTTTTTTAAATTATGTTTTTTTTAATTTCAGAAATCAAAAACTGACGATTTTTTATATTAAAAACATCTTTATCTATTTTTAAAATAAACTTTTTGAAAATTGGCCTGCGTCATGTACACGGGACCAACATTTTGAGCCGATTTGGTTTAAGCAGTGTTGAGATATCGTGGCACCCGTTTTTTGAAACTGCTAACTTCAAATAGATATACCTCGGTAATGTTACAACCAAATGTTTTCAAATTTGTTTTGGTTAGAGATGAAAATGTTTATTTTAATTCCCTGAAAACATATTTAAAAAAAGTTTCAATGTGTTCTCATACCAAGCTCTGACATTTTTGACGATTTATATGTATGTTACCCCTTAAATAAAACTGAATCTGGTATTTCAAAATTATGAGACCAAAGTATCACAAACCGGGTTTTTGCAGATGAGATTCAAAAAAAATCTTCGACTGATTCGACCTCTTCTCTCTTTCGCGGGTGAAGAAAGTTCGCAAGCGAAAAGATTTTTTTTTGTTGAAATGATGTCTTAGAAATAAAGTTTTTTTTTCTCTGGATTTATTTATTTGATATTGATAACATACAGGCGTCTCTCGTTGTCAATATCCAAGGGACCGTCGAGGAAGAGAAGCATCAGGTATCAATATCATTAAGTTATCAATATCATCATATCAATATTTGATTTCCAATTAATATTATTTTTTTTTTGTCAAAAGCTTGACCCATTTCATTAAAAATGTTTAAGTTTTTTTTCTAAAAAAAATATATTTACAGCAATTGTTTGCCTCCTGATCCTTCTTACATTTTTAAAGGGAAAACAAAAACTTTAAATAGAATTTGCACTGGCCTAAATTGCCCACAAAAGCATACGGGAAAATTTGGACTGATCATAACTAAATTTTATTCATTTACGATTCGTTTTATTCTTGTTGTTCTTCAACATTAACCATTTCTAGAGTTGTTTTTCTTCAGAGATCCTATGCGCTATGGGATTTCCTATGTATATAAAAAGAATCTCAAGTAAAAATTCCAGATTTGTTCATGAAATGAATAAATGAAAAATAAATACCTAAAATATATATGAAATCAATCCATTAGAACCATAAAGCCTTAGTAATTAAGCTCATTTCTCCTTTTATTACGCGCCTCATTGTATGTCCATTTCCACGAAAATTTTCCCTCCAAAGTCACCACGACCGTCTGGCCCGAAAATTCAATCAGCCCAGGTTCGTTCAACTGGGCTTCCCATCGCAAACCGAACGAACTCCTTTGATCATTCTCGTCCTCTGTCCGATACTGATTTGCCGATTCTTTTCTCCCATTTCTTTGCAGATACTTACAGTGGAAGTGGCTGGAGGCTCAGGCGATTACTTACAAAACATTTCGCATGTACCGGGTGCTGGGCAAGGGTGGCTTCGGCGAGGTCTGCGCATGTCAGGTAGGCTGCTGCAAAGGATTCCCTTTTACTTTACTGTGAACAAGAAAGCTCCCTGATTGACTATCGGTTAGAAGGGGGGCGTGCCATGAATGACGTAGAAATTTACAACCTGAAAAGCTAAATGTTGCACTAACACTACCCTGCCCCACTGAATAATCAACTCACAATCATTCATGAAAGACCCCTCAGAAAGCTAGAGGCACAAAAAATCTACCGGGATTGTCCGGAGCTTATGGCCCGGAGGATAATTGGATGACTGGTTGACTGGTAGTACAATGGAAGGGATTTTGGGATATCTTTGTACGAGGCACTTTGTCAAAGAAAAATTGATTTGGGTTGCGTTGGATTTTATCAAAAATGAGATCATTACTTTGGGTAAGAATGCAATACATTGATTGTCCTGAAATTAAGTTTGCATTTACCTCAAATTCGACAATCGAATTCGAAAGTCAATATTTTCCCCCAGCTCAGACCCTCATCACACATAGAACTAAGCTTTGCTCAACCAAACTAGACAGAGAAACGCCCCCATCTCTATCTTTATAGCATAGAACGACAGGAAACTTAATTATAATTTAGTTTCGACTTGTCAACTTTGCTTGCGCGTTTCATGTTTCGTGTCTTGTTGTGTGCACGTAGCCGAACGAAGTTATAGTGCTGGGAGGGTGAATTTTTCCCAAGGAAATGAAACTTCATATGCTAAAGAATGTCGGAACGTGTGCTTAGTGTCCTTTTTGTGTCCATGAATGAGGGAAGAAGGAAGAGGGAGGCGAGGTCTTGTTTAGCTTATGTGGGCGGAAATTGGATGAAGTTTTCCGTATGGCATCTGAAATAGTCAAAATAGTTTTATGAAGGTTGAACTGAGGGAATTTGTTTGGAAGTTGCAGGGAAAGAATTTAAACGAGGACCTTCAAAATATTTTATAGAGCTTTAACCCCGCAGGAGATTTAACAAGTTTAGTGAAAAAATCTTCGAAAAATGTGATCTAAGGGGTCCCCCGAGCAAAAATTTACAACCAAAATAATCGCTAAAAATAAAATTGTCTATTTTATATGTAAAACTGCCTTACCCAAAGCGTTACCAGTCTCAAATGGTAGTCACAGATGTCCCCTACAAGCTCCAGGTTGAATCGAGTTGATATCTGGATGGAACACTTTTTTAATTGAGTTTGAAAATTGTGTTATTTTTCCACTAAAATACCAATAGCTCGTTTCAGAATCAACAAATTGGGATGCTTAACCACGCATTTTGTTGGATTTTTAAAGCCCTTTCAGATGCATTATGAAATTTAGTTAAGGTTAGCCCAAGCTACAGCCTTTTCAAAAATATTGACGTTTTTAAACCATAAAACTTTGTGTCCCGATTGGTCCCCACTTCCCGTTAACTTAGAGTGCTCATATTTTGGCCAGATGCTAGTTTTATATGTACAAACAACCCCTGAAAATTTCAGGCAGATTGGTTGGGTCGATGCGAGATGGGTATGATTTGCTCGTGTACTCGCTCTTAAGTACATAATGTTGTGTTTAAACCTTAAACCTAACAAATCATTTTGTAACTAACGATTACTATAGATTTACGCAGATTCTTTTTTCGCCACAAATTATTATGCCGTGCTTCCGTGGCTTAAAGGTTGCGGGTTTCGCTTAGGCTCGGTATAGTCAGTTTACCTTTACAGCAGGGGTGCTCAACCTTTTGGCTATTGGCTATAATGCTTGATGAAAGTTTAAAAGAAAGTAAAGAAAAAACATATTAATAAACTAGTGTTGCCATTTATTTTGATTTATCTTGATTTTTGAAAAGGAATCTGATTTAAAAAAAAACTTTATAAAATTAGTTTGTAAGATTTATTTAAGTTCTGAACTGTATCAAATTGGAAAGTAATTGTTTCCTATAATCATAAATTAAAAAAAAAATCATAGTAAACTTCATTAGTCGTTTCAAATATTTTTAAGTTCAAGTTCCTTACACAACAATATAAAAAAAATCAAAATTTCAATAGTTTTGCAATCATAAAATTAATTGAAACTAAGTTTGGATTATTTTTTTTAACGAAAAAACACTTTCTTTAAACATAAAAGTTTGAAAAATATGTTAATTGCCCCTGATTTCTTGAATTCTTTTTTATCATGTCTACAGTGATTTTTATTTTCAGTATGATTAATTTGATTATAGGGGAAGTTCTTCTAATTTTTCAGTTTACGAATTCGGTCCTAATTCAATTTAATTTGATGATATTCAGTATCAAAACAACTATGGTATCTTATATGGGAAAACACATTTTTCCTGAAAAAAGCAATTTTCACCGATGGAATATTTTGAATCGAACATATTATTAATCAGGAAGGTGAAACAAAACTTTCTGCTTATAAATCTCCCATGGGTGTTTTCGATTTATAATATTTTGCTTCCTCCATACCATCTGCCTTCAAAAGCACGTTTTCCCAGCATGCAAAAATAATTACTGAATGAAAAGAACTGACAGCGCTCCAGGAAAAAAACAAGATCAAGACATTTTAAACATATTAAGTCCTTCATTACCAATCATGGACTTCGCTAAGAAGCTTTGTCGCTACAAGTTTTTCCAACATCCGCACACGAAACCAAACCATCCGAATTTTACCAAAGTGTAGTGATTACACCAAACAAAGCCGCTCGATTTGCTGGGTTGGATGCGTTCTCCGAAGTTTACAAGTCCTCCTGACTTTTGGGATGGTCTTTGCTACTTTGGTTTTCTTGTATTGCTGTGTTTTTACGACCCACGAGGTACGCTGTAAAATTACCCAGTTGATTTTCTGCCTGGTCACGAGCGGGGCTGGCTCCACACGAATCAGTGAAAGTTTGGACTTTTTTTTGGTGTTTAAAAAGGAGCTTTTCTGGTTTCATCAATACAGTAAGGATTTGTACCGCGAAGAGTGTTATGATCGTACCGAAACTATGCTGATGAGTAATGTTTTCTTGTTGAGTGTGATCCTTAAGTTGATGTTGGTGGCTTATACTTGCATGTCTTTTGCCATGGTTATTGTTCCGCTCATATCTTCAGCTGTAACTGGAGAGAAGATCCTTCTTTTTGGATTCTTCATTCCGTTTTTGGATCGAACATCATATGTTGGATTTGCGAGTAACTTTATTTTGCATGCAATTCTTACAATTTATGTGGTTTGTGTGGGATATGGATCAGATTGTATCTATTTGATTTCTATGGTGAACTCTGTCACCCAGATTGATGTACTCATTTCGGCTTTGAGAGAATTGACCAGAAAAATTTAGACAAATGACTCTGATGTTGGCGAATTTTTAAATCGAATAATTGACCAGGAACACATCAAGTAAGTTCTTGGTAAAATTAGAATCTTTTAATCAACCGTTATATTTCAAAGGTACATGGGAACAATCGAATCTGTATTTCGATTCTATTTCCTGGTGAACTTTGTAAGTCTGGCCCTTACACTCATTTTGGCATGGTACGCAATAATTATGGTAAGACCATCATTGAGTCCCAAATAGTCTAATGTCTTAACTGATTTTTTGTTGCTCTCCTGGTACCAAGGATATACACCCAAACATCTAGGTTTTCTATAAAACCCACGTTTTTAAATACCTGAGCAAAAAGTAAGTTTGATCCACGAGAACAAAAATTACGAAATTCAATACATTTTTGGCAGGTTGCTCTAACGAAACGATAACAACATTTTTACCTAGGTATTTAAAAACGTGGTTTTTATAGAAAACCTAGATGTTTGGGTATCAAAAGATCGGAAATTTTATGCCCTTTCCGATGCCACATAGGTTGACTTGTGAATTGTGGACCAGTTCGGATGCAGACGTTTTTTCCGACGACGTAATTCCGGGTTGGTACGAAATTCCAACGAAAAATCTATTCTATCGATACAAAGACCCCCAAAACGGTGTTATACCCACTCCAAAATGTTTGTTTAGCAATTCCATGGTAATATGTTGACATTTAGTTGAATTGAAAGTTTGCAAAATTAAGTTAAAATAAGTTTTATATATAATTTCCAGAGTTATATAAACTTTTATACTAAGTAGTTAGTAAACTTTATATTCAATCCAAATTATTTTTTTAATGAGTCAAGGATGCCTATTTGGAATTGGGAGACTGGACTTATGGTGATTTGTCAACAAATAGCTTTATTTATGTTAATTTTTCGAAAGGTGTAAAAACTTTTTTGCACCTTTTTTTTTATTTTTTGTAGTAGTATTTGTTATATAACTTTTTATAGAAATCATCTTTTCATGAGCTTTTTGTAGCAAAATGTTCGGCATGAGTTTTTGAACAAAACGTAGTACTACGTTTCTGTCAAACTTTAAATTGTTTACATGTTTCATACTGTACAAAATGATCTACACTATCTTTACCATGCTGCTGACGGTGCGTGACGAGTAGAAAGATGCAACAATTTTAAAATCAAAGGAAAAAATATTAGATTAATAAAGTAAGATTTTAGTAGCGCTAGAAGTTTAAAAACGACAAATAAGTTAACATAATAAAATGAATAAAAATCTAAGAGCTAACCATAATTCTCTTAATCCAATTCAAGACCATTTGACTCTTGACCATCTGCTGAGGGTGTTGAAATTTCAGTTGATGGTTTACAACACTGAATTAAAGTGGATGTATAAAAAGAATTCCTTACAAGAATTTCTTGGATTGTTGGTGTTCTTCAGCCGGCTTTATCTTTGATTGCACGAGGACTCTTCAGAAAGCGCCCCCTCCCCTTCCCCCACCCCCCAAGTCTGCAAATCCGTCTGCCCTTGTATGTGTGTGTGTGCTCACCAGTAGTGTGTACGACTTAAACTTGAGTGGTTCTTTGGGATGGTGAGTATAGCACATAGAACGATATAAACCACCCAACCATAGCCGGAGCCCTCTCCGTGGTGGTTGGCGATAGTCTGCATACAAATTGGCTGCAATTTGAATGAAAATGCAAAAGTTTGTCAGGGCGGCGGCGGCAGCCAACCCAGCACAGATTTCTGCATTACGACGAAGCCAATTTTACGGCACTGTTTGCCGTAGTTTAGCTTCGTTCTCTGATGGTAATCCGGATACGAAAGGATGTCGATTTTGTCGCTGAAATCACAGCAAAAAATATTTAACTCATAAAGAGTTTACTCATTTAAAAAAAATTACACTTCAAATAATTTGGGAAAATTTTACAAAAAAAAAAAAATGAAATCCATTGCAATATTTTTTATAGTGCAGTAAAATGTGGAAAAAGGGAGTCGTAAAGGAAAGGAGGAGGACACTTGTGAGCGATGAATAGTAATGATGCATTGCTTTTCCACCGCTCACTCTCTCTCTCGCTCTCTCTCTCCTTTTTTTCATTCTGAAGTGGATGTTCTGGCGGGATTCCCTTGATTTCTCGATTGAGTTTCGTTCCGTTTCGCGAACCGGAGACCGGCTTACAAATTATTGTTTGCAGTGCAATGGAAAGTGGCGCTATCGCTGTTTGTTAGCTTTCTTCAGTGGGGCGAAACCTTTTAGGGATTCTAATGTAGTGATGTTAAAGTAAGGGCTCATGAAGGAGCGTTTTTTTTTTTTGCTTGAAATAGGACTTAATCCGCTTTTTTTATATTTTCAACAAAAAATCAACAAAATTTTTGAAACTGCTAAGACTTCAAATATACGGTTTCTTAGTATCAAGCTTTTCTTCTGAACAGGCCAATATAAAAGTCAATCGATTCCTTATGTCCAAAAACGCCATTTTGCATCATCAGTTTGATTAGGGTGGCTCGATGTGAAAAACAACCATTTTGTGGTCACAATCAGGCCTCAAAACAACCTCTTAACATTTTGGGGTGATCGGAGCAGACTCGGCTATTGTATTGTTTTTTTTATTTGTTATTTGATTCAAATTTGATTTTTGTAATTTTCATTCTTCTACCAATTCAAAGAAAGAGGCATAGCGTTCAAATTTAGAAAAAAATACTTTCCAAAAGAAGGTATGTTCCTACCTTGCTCGTGGATAAAGATACAGAGTGCTCAAAACTGGTGTAAAATGTAAAAATCACGTTGTAGACCAGTCTTGAGAAAGCTGTATCTTTTGCCAGGAGAAAGATAGGAAGAAGAGAAACTTTCTGCGAGAAAGTTATAGTTAATTTCCTCAACGTTCAACGCTATTGCATCAGTTTTATAATTGCATAAAAAATCCCAAAAGAAAATTGCAATGCTTTGCGGACAGCCGGGTCTGCACCGCTCCCAAATTTTAGGAGGTTGTAAAAGGGCTTAAGGGGTTCCATACATGTAAATCGGCAAAAATGTGTGAAGTTGATATGAGCACACACTTAATTTTTTTTTTAAATCTGAAAGGGCATTGAAATATACATTTTCATCTGTTAACAAAAAAATTTTGAAAACATTGGGTTGTATCATTGCCGAGAGATAGCTATTTGAAGTTAGCAGTTTCAAAAATCGGGTGCCACGATATCTCAACACGATCCCGTGTGCATGACGAAGGCCGATTTTGAAAAAGTTTATTTAAAAAAAAGATAAACATATTTTTTTTTGTTTTTCATATAAAAAATCGACGTTTTCGATTTTTGTATTTTTTAAAAAAGCTAAATTTAAAAATCGGGCTTCGTCATGCACACGAGATATGTCTTGAGAGTCTTCACCCCAAATTTCAGCCAATTTGATCCATCTTATCTCGAGATATCGTGGCACCCGTAAATCAACTCAGTGTTTAGAGAAAAGCGCTCACAAAGTTTGACAGTCCGCTTTGCGCATGGCAAAATTTTGAACTGAAATCGTCTCTTACTCAGTTAAATCATGAAATATGTTCATGAAACTTTCAGGAGTGATTGAAAATCATCTTTTTGGTGGATTAGATAAATTTTTTGTGCTATGAAATTTTGTGATTTTCTACATGTATGTAACCCCTTAATTACAATCAGAAAAAAAATCTGTTCTAATTGAATTGTACAATTTTTGAAGTGTTTTGAGAACATTCCAACATTCGATTTGCTGTCTTTGAAAAAGTTAGAGGTTGTAATTAAGACTCTTCAGAAAAAAAATAGTTACACTCTGAAAAACATTGCTCACTTTTCAAAGTAATTTTTTATCACAATAACTCGATGTTTTTCATTTTTTTATATGTTTTAGTAGACAAAAAGTGTTACCTTTTTAGCTATAGGATACGGGGACCATCCATAAACCACGTGGACACTTTTTTTTGGCAATCTGAGCTTCCGTAGCCGTGAGGTTACGGGTTTCGCCTTGTAAGCGGAAGGTGATGGGTTCGATTCCTGTCTGGCTCGGCAAAGTCAGATCCCTTAAAGGAGTAAATATGCTCACTGGGAGTACTGACCGGTAGGGGATGGGTTTCGACTAACGGCGTGCTGGGTTTCCAATCCAGAGGTCGTGAGTTCGATTCTCGTACCGGGATGATGAAGTTTTAACTGATATTGACGTAGATACTAAACACTTGATTAGACTTAGGAATGCTTATAGGAGACAATATCAACGGACTGGGGACTTTGACAAAAAGATTTCAGTAAACAATTTGAACAAAATCATACAAGACCGACTTGACAATATCAGAAATCAAGAATTTTCAAAACATGTAAGCCAGCTGGGGAATTATTCATAACCATTTTGGAAACTTTCAAAAGTTCTTAAAAACAAACCAAAGCCTATTCCTCCTCTTATTGTTGAGGATTCTCCTTTGATTACATCCGAGGAAAAGGCGAACGCACTTGGGCTTCATTTTGTTAGTTCTCATAATCTTGGCGCTTCCATGACCAGTCGTAAAGAAACATCAGTTGCCAATAGTATTTCAACAATCAATAACTCTACCTTTGAATTTCCTGCAGATTCCCATGTTTCTGGTGAGGAAGTCAAAGTTGCAGTAAAACAAATGAAAAATATGAAAGCTCCTGGCTTTGATAACATTTTTAATCTAGTGTTGAAAAAACAGAGTGATCAGTTCTTTCAACATCTAGCCAATATTTTCAATAAATGTTTGCAACTTGGTTACTTCCCCACCAATTGGAAACTGGGCAAAGTCATACCAATTTTAGAGCCTCAAAAAGTTCCAACATCGCCAACAAGTTATCGTTTCATTAGGCTTCATCCATAAAGTACGTCATGCAAAAATCAGCCAAAATTTGTCAAAGGAAGTTGTCTACTTAGGTCTCATACTTGACTCGAAACTTTTGTTTCGGCAGCATGTTGACAAAATATTAACATTCCAACGCCCATGGCTCCAAAAAAGTTGGAACGGTAACTTCAACTCAATGGTTCTCGGGCATAACTCAACCAATCAAGATGATTCTTCTTTCCAGTGATTTGTTAGGATGTCTAGATGATTCTAGAACTTTGCAGAACTTAATTTGATCAAATCTGTAATTTTTGCGATCAAAAACGTCGTTCCAACTTTTTTTTTCGCGAGTAAAAAAAAATTCGCCAAAAATTCCGCGGAGGCAGTCGTTTAAAAAAAGTTGGAACGATGTTTTTGATCACAAAAATTACAGATTTGATCAAATTAAGTTCTGCAAAGTTCTAGAATCATCTACACATTCGTACAAATCGAACAAGAAACAAGAATCGCCCCGATTGGTTGAGTTATGCCCGAGAACCAGCGAGTTGAAGTTACCGTTCCACCTTTTTTGGGCGTCCGTGTAAGTTGGACATGCGTTGGGCGTTCCAGTGTTAAACAAGTGCAGCATTCTCATCAGGTGCTTGTACCCTTTAATTAACAGAAAATCTAAGCTTTCTTTGAAAAATAAGCTAGCAGTTTACAAACAAATAATTTACCCCGTTATTGAGTATGCAGTACCTGTTTGGGAGTGTTGCGCTTTTCTCCGAATAAATCCCCAGGTTCAAGACCTGTGAGACCCACTTGGATCAAGTAACCCTCGTCAGTTACATGCTCACGAAGTATGGAGTGTAGGTATTTTTTGTTTCTATGTATTATATTTTAGTTGATGATTAATCCTCGGTCCTAATTTGGTCGTAGCACCTAAGAGGACCCAATACAAATAAGTTAAGAATAAAAAAAAAAGCAAGTTTTTGTTGTATCAACTGGAACACTTTTTCTGCATCCAAAAACACCAATAAATTAAATGTTCATCCCCAACCTCTTCAACTCCATGAATATCAGCTGAAGCGTTTCAAAACTCTAATGTATGCAGTCCGAAGCAGTTTCCATATATCCACGGATCATGGCAAGCAGCAGCAGCAGCGTCACTTGAAAACATTTGCTGCTGTTTTATGTGGCTCGAACTCGCTCATCCGGAAATTGTGACGCTTTTCATTAGGCGACACGATGAAAATAGAAAAGCCTGGGCTGCGGCGCGATAATGTTGAGTCCTTACGACTCATACAGTGATGCGGAGTCTGTGGGTGGGCAAGTTTGGGGGAAATGAACTTTAGTCAACAATAAATTTGATATGCTGCGTTTTAGCGGAAATTTGGGCATGTTATTACGTTACTCTGACAATCAAATTAATGAACGTTTTGATGTTTATTGTTAAGAGTAAATTGGTTGAGGATCAAAAAAGTTTAATTATAGATGACATCAAATTAAACCCTCGTTTCATGTTCCAACCAAGCCCACTCAATACACGGTCCGGTCCTTGCACTCACCTCCCGGCAATCAAAAAAGTACATTCAGCCAAAAATTCCATTGACCTCGTCCGTTCCATGATACTCTCACATATATCACAGGACTGCTCGTCTGACCTGGCTGCTCTCAGAACGTGGGTTTTTGGTGGTGCAGTGGCAGTTTAATTTTCGATAAAGTACATCCTTTTTGTCGGTGCTGGTTTTCATGTTGGTGCCCTGGAGGGCTGCGAAAAACGCTCAAAACAATCAACATTCCATCATCAGCAGTGCAGCTGCGGTGGTTGACCGTTAATAAATAGCCGGTCAATGCGCGGACACACTGGACCTCGCAGGACCATCATGCTGACCGGGGAGGATAACGTGTGACAAGGGGGTGAAATTAAAGTTGAAGCTTTTGATGATAATTTGTTTTTTTTTAGTAAGAAGAATGTTTGATTTTAAGTTGTTCTAATGTGCATCATAACATAATCAATAACATTAACATACTTCCAACCTTTTATGAACAACCCTAGTTGATTCATACCAAGAGGACTCATGTTCATTAAAACGGGACCGATCTGTCCTGTCTGCAACCAGGCTGATGCCGTGAAATCGCACACAAACAGCAGTTATCTGGTGGTGACCCTCCCTAAGGGCATTCCGTCAGAAGCCGCAGCCGCATACTGTGCGAAAGTGACGTACGTGTGACTGACCGATAGTGGGCTAACATTTTGGCCGTTGTGGATTTGCATGTTCGGATGGGGTAACTGCAACGGTTGGGGACGACATACAGGACACTTTTGAAGGGTTGATTAGTCTGTTTTAGAATACAAAAACTCTGGCTTTAAATATTGTTTGGCATTTTTAATGTTCCTCTGATGCATTGATATCCTGTTCGATTTTTACAATATAAATAAAAAAAAAATTTAAATATATTTAAACTATTTCAAAACAAACTCAATTATTGAGCAATTCTCTACGAAATCGGCCGATTTCAACCATTTTTTGTATTTTTTTATTTGGCTCAAACTTTGTGTTGACTTTCCCTATGACCAAATAAGCCATTTTATGTCATTGGTTCACCCATACAAGTCTCCATACAACTGTGGCAGCTGTCCATAAAAAAATGGTACATAAAATATTCAAACATCTGTAACTTTTGGGTGAAAATTGTAGGTATTGTAGAGGACTATTGAGATAAAATAGGTACACAAAAAAAATATTTGCCGATTTTTTTTTTATTAACTTTATGTCACAAAAACTAAATTTCCCAAAATACGTATTTTTAGATATTCGAGATTAAAAAAATCTGACGCCGATTTATATTTTTTTGAAAAAATAGTGATATTCGGATAAATTCAAAATTTTATACAAACAAAATTTGCCTATTTTTTAATGTAAAATTGAATTTGCATTCGAAAGGTACAGATTTTTTGATAAAGGGCTCCGTTTTTAAAATATTGCCACCGAAAGTTTGATTTCAACGAAATATTTGCAGTTTTTCGATTTTTATAAATAGTGACCATGAGTGACCATTTCTAAATATATTTTTCTTCAAAAGTTCAGAAAATTTGCTATAAAATTGTCCAAATTTGAAGCTTTTAAGTCGTCGCCGTCGTGCTTACTTGTCGTACGAGCATTTTGGGCCAAATTGAGTTAAGAACGCCATTTTGTGCTGAGATATTCAATAAAAACTGAAAAAAACTCCGCGCATTGTTCTTCATATGAAAGAAGTTTCAATCTTGTTTTGCTATCTTGACACAGCCTGAACATTGATGTAAGTGCGACAACTGGCCAAAGGGATTTCAGGTCAGAACGCGTTTGACGCACGTACAAGTTAGACTACCGTAAACATTTGTAATTATAACTCGGGACTCCGGCAACCAAATTCAACCAAACTTCGGGACAATGCACAGAATAGTCAACCAAACAAAACGTGTTTGTTATTGTTTACATTGCTTATTTCGTTTTTGTTTATTCAAGGTCAAACATTGAAACGCGTTTTTCTCGGAACGCCGAAATGGCGGGTGCGACATGATAGCACGGTAGCGTCGAAGTGCTCTTATACGTGGTGTCCCTATTCCGACTGTAGTCCCGATTCGCCCCAGTTGACGGTACCATTTTTGTATGGAGAGCTGCCAAAATTTTATGGAGACTTGTATGGGTGAACCAATGGCACAAAATGGCTTCTTTGGTCATAGAGAAGGCCTCCACAAAGTTTGCGCCAAATTAAAATAATACAAATAAAATCCATTTTCGGTTTTTGCAGGGAATTGCTCATTGATATATTTTGTTTTGAAAAGTTGAACGACATATCCACAATTCTACATGATCGTGCTATCTAGTCGTTTCGAGAAAAACGCGTTTTAATGTTTGACCTTGGGTAAACAAACACTAGAGCACGCAATGTAAACAAAACACGTTTTTTTTTGGCTGGCCATTCTGGCCATTGTCCCGAAGTTTGGTTGAATTTGGTTTCCGAGTTCCCGAGTTATAATTACAAATGTTTACGGTAGTTGGGCATGCACGTGTGTCAAACGCGTTCTGACCTGAATTCCTTTTGGCCAGTTGTCGCACTTATATCAATTTTCAGAGTGTGTCATGATAGCATGACAAGATTGAAACTTCTTTAATGTGAAGAGTGACCACAATTCAAGGAGTTTTTTTTCGGTTTTTATTGAATATTCTTACTAATTTATTATCCCCGGTCTCTCTCTGCTTCTTCGGCTCAAAATTGGCTAATAATAACATTCTCTCCCCTTTTTTCTTCCAGGTTCGCGCCACCGGCAAGATGTACGCGTGCAAAAAGCTCGAGAAGAAGCGCATCAAGAAGCGCAAGGGCGAATCGATGGTGCTGATCGAGAAGCAGATCCTGCAGAAGATCAACTCCCGCTTCGTGGTGAACCTGGCGTACGCGTACGAAACCAAGGACGCCCTCTGCCTGGTGCTGACGATCATGAACGGTGGGTTGACGAGTTGGTTTGCGAGTTGGGAAATTAAAACTAATGAGTATTTATTTTGGTGACTTTTAGGTGGCGATCTCAAGTTTCACATTTACAACATGGGCGGGGATCCCGGGTTTGAGCCGAACCGGGCCAAGTTCTACGCGGCGGAGGTGGTCTGCGGGTTGCAGCATCTGCACCAGATGGGCATCGTGTACCGGGACTGTAAACCGGAAAACATTCTGCTGGACGACACCGGACACGTGCGGATATCGGATCTTGGGCTGGCCGTGGAGATTCCCGAGGGCGAGCTGGTGCGGGGACGGGTGGGAACCGTTGGTAAGTGGTGTGGCTTGCTGAAGAGCGCAAGTCGCGTATGATGATTCTAACTGAACTCTCTTTTTTTTGCAGGTTACATGGCCCCGGAGGTCATCGACAACGAGAAATACGCCTACTCGCCGGACTGGTTCAGCTTCGGCTGCCTGCTGTACGAGATGATCGAGGGTCAGGCGCCGTTCCGGGCCCGCAAGGAGAAGGTGAAACGGGAAGAGGTCGACCGACGGGTGAAGGAGGACGCTGAAAAGTACTCGCACAAGTTCAGCGACGAAGCCAAATCTCTGTGCCAACAACTGCTCACGAAGGCCGTCAAAAGTCGGCTCGGGTGTCGCAACGGTCGGTACGGGGCCCGCGAGGTCAAGCTGCACCCGTTCTTCAACAGTATTAACTGGAAGCGGCTCGAGGCCGGTCTGATAGAGCCACCGTTCGTTCCCGACGTAAGTATCCAAAACACTCCCTTGAAGCGTTCATCGCCCAATAACTCTGTCTTCCAAACCCTTTCAGCCCCACGCCGTGTATGCCAAAGACGTGCTCGACATCGAGCAGTTCTCGACGGTCAAGGGGGTGAATCTGGACGCGACCGACGAGAACTTTTACTCGAAGTTCAACACCGGCTCGGTGTCGATACCGTGGCAGAACGAGATGCTCGAGACGGAGTGCTTCCGCGAGCTGAACGTGTTCGGCCAGGAAGAGAGCCCGACGCCGGACCTGCTGGTAAATGCGCCCCCCGTCGTCGAAAAGCCGGGCTGCTTTCCGTTCCGGAGAAAGGTAGGCACAGCTCGAAATCGTCATCTATTTTATCATTCGTTCTTGTTCGGCTAGATTTAGTCTTTGTAGATGTTTCTCCCGATAGTGTTGCACAATCAGCGTTGTTTTGCTGATGTTAAGTGGTCCATTTCACCCCGATTAAGCCTTATTTGTGTTTTGCTTCAAATATCTTTAACTGCCAGTTCGTCTCTGTTGATGATCCTGCTTCAGCCACTGTTAACAGATCCTTCCATTGCAAGTTGGGTTTCTCCTCTATTGCGGACATCAGCAGCAGGCCGTGCATCTTCTTCTTAGCGTGTATCAAGGTGCTGTTTTTGATCCGTAGCAAAAGCAAACGCCTTGCGTCCTTTATACCACCCACGGCAAAGATCACTTCAAAGCTGACGCGATGTTATGAATCAATAACCTGACGACCTCTTTCGGCAACATAGAGAATCCAACTATGACATCATGTTTTTTGATACAGCTTCAACTATTCTACACTTCTGCACCTGAAGTATCTCCACGTACTGATTGAGCCGATTCTGCACCTCGATGAGTAAAGTATCTGTGTATGAAGGTTGGTGTGGCTGCACTTGGGGTCACGGAAGTCCTCCAGGGAGCTTCGCTCGTCCATGGTCAAGGCATCCATTCCAAGCCAGGTCGCTACACGCTACACGGAGGGAAACTTTTGCAAAATCTTTCAGTGGAAAATGTGCAAAGTGTAATCCTTAAACTTATGAGGTCAATTGTTAGTTCCTCTTTGGTGTTCTTCACTTGAAATTCACGATCCGGGCACCAGTTCTGTGTGTGGAGTGGTCAAAGTAAACAAATCTTTTCCACTCGCTTCAAAAATAAAAAAAATGTGTATTTCCTTAAATAATTGCACAGATAGTTCATAATTTCACATAAACTTACATATTCGGTGTTTTTTTTTTGCAGCTGACCTGTACCGTGCCCCGCTTACTCAGATTGTTTACAGACAGCACGGGCACTTGTCAAATGATATCAAACAACACACAGAAAACGAAGGGCTTGGTTCGGCGCCGTACGAGTGACGCGCTCCGTCGCAGTACGCGATCTCGCGATCGATCTTCGCCTTCTGGCATTTGCGGCGGGTTGTTAGTCGTGAGTTGGTCTGCATCTCGACGCTGTCGTGCTATCTTGTCACACCCGCCATTTCGACGTTCCGAGAAAAACGCGTTTTAATGTTTGACCTTGAATAAACAAAAACTAGAGCACGCAATGTAAACAATAACAAACACGTTTCGTTTGGCTGACCATTCTGTGCATTGTCCCGAAGTTTGGTTGAAGTTGGTTGCTGGAGTCCCGAGTTATAATTACAAATGTTTACGGTAGTATAACTTGTACGTGCGTCAAACGTGTTCTGACCTGAAATCCCTTTGGCCAGTTGTCGCACCTACATCAATTTTCAGCGAGTGACAAGATAGCAAAAAAAGATTGAATCTTCTTTCATATGAAGAACAATGCACGGAGTTTTTTTTCAGTTTTTATTGAATATCTCAGGATTGAAATCGAATTTTGGGATCTGTGAAGGTCAAAAGGTGAGGCATTGTCAGCTGCACAAAATGGCGTTCTTAACTCAATTTGGCCCAAAATGCACGTACGACAAGTTAGCACGATGGCGACGATCTGTGTTGATTTGCTGTGCAAAATTTTACATTTACCGAATTCACAGTCTTGATGATCTCAGTATTTTGCCGTTCCACCCCTCCGTTGGACTGCGGGGAGTAGGGAATAGAGTTTCTCACATTTACTTTCTAACTCGACCAGAAGGACTCAAACATTTGGCTCTGAAACGGCGGACTTTTTGTCACTTTGAATAACAACTGACCAATCCATGTTTGGAACACTTCGCAGAGCGCTGAGTTGGTAGTCGACATTGACTTAATTTCTACGACCGAGATATAGCGCGAGTACAAATCGACAACAACGAGAAAAATTTTCAGTTCCCTTGGAGTCAGTGAGACCGGAGGGTTGCGTCAGGACAGCAGCGTTTCACAGTTTCAAATAAATCTGGAGACCTGCTCGGACATTAGGAGACCGGACGAAACATTATTCATAAACACTGATTTGTATGATGATAGCGTTCTGATAAAGTTCCGAGCTTCTCCATATTCAAAGCAAAACATGAAAATCTTTAAGTGGACAGCATTTATAAATCCCTTCTTAACATACTTTGAGAGTTAGTTGAGGCTATGTACGGCACATTCCCGGCTCCGGCGCCTTCGCCGCAGGTACTGCAGACCCTGTTGCAGATGCTGCAAACCCTATCCCGTTCAATTTGGGTCGCCCGTACTAGATATAAGTCCATGGTGTCGATCCAAATCCCAAAATAAAATTCCCTGACTTTTCCCTGACCTCTCCAGACCACCAATTTTTTTTTATTTTCGATTTTTTACTAACATATTGTTTAGAGCGTTTTTATGGTTTCATGCATTTTCCTTTTTGAATATTGGAAATTTAAGATATTGAAAAACTTCAATGACTTTTTGATTTTATTTTTTTAACGATGGATTATGCAATAACTTAAATATTTTTTTTATTTTGTCAACCGTTTTTTCTTATCGACCATCCCAAATAAGCAACCATAAAAATGTCCTATGTTTTTGTTATCTGGTGATGTCATTTTAAATGTTGCCCTTTACCAAAAAATCTAGAGTTTTTTTTGAAAAGGTCCTATTAACATATTAAACACAATAGCTTATAGGACCTTTGAAAAAAAAAATCTAGACATAATTAATAATTAAAATTGTTGCAAGTTTCAAATGGCGATTAGTTAATTTCACTTCATTTCCTAAAGTAAATTTAAAGTTAAAAGTTTTCAAAATTTGAATTAAAGTTAGAAGTCATGTTTAATTTTAAAATGGTTGCCTTTGGTAGAATTCAAATTTTTGATTGTATTTTTATAAAAAAAAACTAAAGGTTTTGGAGACAAAAACTTGAAAAAACATGTAATTTTGCAGAAACTTAAGAAAGATTTAGAAAAATTAAAAAATAAGAAAAATATACAATTAAGTGTGAATTTTTCAAGCACATGTTTACGGTTTTAAAAAAGATCTAGGTTTTTTTCAACAATGTTTGTATTTAAAGTAAACAGTTTTCTGGATATTTGAAGAAAACATCTTCTTAAATAATTTTACAAAAAAATATTTTTGCTATAAAATTAAAAAAAAAGTTTTCTACCTTGACCAGAGCCTACAGACGATCAATCACACGATCAATACATTTTATAAAAATAAAAACAAAATACAACCTGCTCGAGCTTTTCGAAAAGTCATTATTTATCAAACTTAGATATTTGGGTGTTTTGGAATAGATTCCAAATCTAAGCTCAATCTGACCACGGGAACTCCACCTTGTAAGCCCTTGAATGTTGTTTGGGAAAAATATGTAAAATGTAGTTGTACAATCCCTTAAATCTCGGATGCTGGATCTTAATTAAAGTTGAAACAACTTTTCCGAAGAGACCATATTTTATAAATTCTTGAACTCTCAAATTCCTTTATTCAGGGTTGTTACGGAGAAATCGAAAAAAATATCCGCGCCATCCCAAAACCCAATCCGCGCAAAATCCGCGTCATTTTAAGAAAAATATTTTTGCGACAAACATATAAAAGAGTTTCATAATAAATTCAATTTTGTAATCTCAGAACGCAGAATCTTGAAACGCTGAAAATGTATTATTGCTAGGATTAGGTAAACTAGAGGGAAAATCCAAAACAAACATTTTGGCAAAAAAAAATCAAAAATTTAAACATTTAGAAATTTAAATCTAAAAACTAAATCAAAACTTAATAAAGAAAAATAATAAAATTTTAAAATTGTCATAAATCCTCGATCTTGAGATATTAAATTTAAGATACAGTTCATACTCGATGATCTTACCAAAGCGTCACTTAAAAAAATCGAAGCAAATTTTTCTACATCTTCTTCTCAGAATTTCCCTAACCGAAAAAAATAACTTAAAAAATACTTCTAATTTTGTCAGGTTTTCTGAAATCTAAGATGGTAACAAAAATGGCAGCATTCAAGAACCTAGAAATTTAGGAATTTAAGAATTTAAGAATTTAGGAATTTAAGAATTTAAGAATTTAAGAATTTAAGAATTTAAGAATTTAAGAATTTAAGAATTTAAGAATTTAGGAATTTAAGAATTTAAGAATTTAAGAATTTAAGAATTTAAGAATTTAAGAATTTAAGAATTTAAGAATTTAAGAATTTAAGAATTTAAGAATTTAAGAATTTAAGAATTTAAGAATTTAAGAATTTAAGAATTTAAGAATTTAAGAATTTAAGAATTTAAGAATTTAAGAATTTAAGAATTTAAGAATTTAAGAATTTAAGAATTTAAGAATTTAAGAATTTAAGAATTTAAGAATTTAAGAATTTAAGAATTTAAGAATTTAAGAATTTAAGAATTTAAGAATTTAAGAATTTAAGAATTTAAGAATTTAAGAATTTAAGAATTTAAGAATTTAAGAATTTAAGAATTTAAGAATTTAAGAATTTAAGAATTTAAGAATTTAAGAATTTAAGAATTTAAGAATTTAAGAATTTAAGAATTTAAGAATTTAAGAATTTAAGAATTTAAGAATTTAAGAATTTAAGAATTTAAGAATTTAAAAATTTAAGAATTTAAGAATTTAAGAATTTAAGAATTTAAGAATTTAAGAATTTAAGAATTTAAGAATTTAAGAATTTAAGAATTTAAGAATTTAAGAATATAAGAATTTGAAGAATTTGAGAATTTAAGAATTTAAGAATTTAAGAATTTGAGAATTTAAGAATTTAAGAATTTAAGAATTTAAGAATTTAAGAATTTAAGAATTTAAGAATTTAAGAATTTAAGAATTTAAGAATTTAAGAATTTAAGAATTTAAGAATTTAAGAATTTAAGAATTTAAGAATTGAAGAATTTTAAAATTTATGAATTTAAGAATTTAAGAAAATATTTTTTTGATCTCTTAAATTATTTTTAAATATCGATATTTTTGATTTTTTTTTCAGATTTTTAAATTTTCAATTTGAAATTTCGAATCTCTTATATTTTTTAAATATGTTTTTTTTTTGGTTTTTTAATACTATTTTTCCTAATTTTATTTCCTAAAATCTGAATGATTTAATTTTGAATGTTGGAGCTGTATTTTTTGAATGCTTTGTTTATTTTTTATTTTTAAGAATGTTTAAATTTAAAAATAAATATTTCAACTGGTTGAATCCCATCTAAAATTCAAAGGCGGAGGCCAGCTTCTGTTACGTCCAATGAAGCTCATATTTGGGATATAAGCACAGTACATCCACTGGAACATGCCCCAATAATAATTTTTGTTACATCCTAATATCTGTATCTTCAGGAAATGTTTAAATTATGATTAAGATTCACAAGATTAAAATTGAATGTATCCAGTATAAAAGAATACTAAATAAGGGTAAAAACATTACTCAAAACTTAAAAGAAATTAAATATTCAGAGTCAGTATGTTTAAAAATGAGTTGAGTGTAGTAAAACATTTATTTAGGAAATCCTTAACAACACATTTAAAAAAATATCTCTTCATAATCTTCATCTTCATCTTTCGACGTTTCTTATTGAGAAAATACAAACAAGAAGAAAATTCAATTAATAGGAAATTGAAGTTTTTGCACTCAACGAAAAAAAAAATTATCCTGATTCTTGATAATATTTTTCTTTATAAGTTGAAAGTAATTTTATCACTCTATAATTTTTTTAATCACAATTGCTACCACGCGAAATCCGCGCCTAATTCGCGCCGTCCGTAACAACCTCGGTAACAACCCTGTTTATTCCATAAATTTTTGTTTCATTTCTTTAATTCTAGAATTTAATTCTTTAATTTTTTATTCCATTTCACCACCACTATTTTGCTAACATTTTAGATTACACAAAATTAGATAACTTTGGATCATTTTTAAATCATAGTTCAGTTTAATTTTGAGAAAAAATAAGAATTTAGATAACGAATACTAAAGTGAAATTTTGGAAAATTTTCTAACCTTACATTTTTTTTAGAATTTTAGAATAAGAATTTAAAAATTTAAGAAATCAACAATTCAAAAAATATCAGAATTTCATAATTTTAAAAATTTAGAATCTTTGAGCTTTAGAATTTTAGATTTTTTTTTATTTTTCAAATGTTTGTTTTTTTTACTTTTGATTTTTTTAATCATTCAATTTTTCTGACAAAATGTATGATTTCTCTATGGTCTCTATATACTGAGCAAACGACCGATTTTAGAACAAATCTCTGAGGATGGTGGGGCAACTGCCTCATATTGTCCCACCCTGTGTGCGCTAGTAATTTTTAATTTTCAGTTGAACGCAAATCCAAATGATTTGATTTTTAAACCTAAACATATTGCAAATAAGCAATGCGCGAAGAAATGCCAAATACAACTTTTCGTTGCTGTTCCTTTTCTTCGTGACCCTTATCTTAAGCATTTTTTATATGGAGTTTAACGTTCCTTCCAGACTGACCAATATAAAAAATTAAATATTATCAATTTTGCAAAGTTTGGCCTGGAAGACATTCAAATACATCATCAAGGGCAAATTTTCAAAAAGAAATGAAATTTTGTTGTAATATTTTTATGATCATCGAAATTCCCTGACCCAGCTTAAAATTCCCTGACTTTCCCTGACTTTTCCAGGTCAAATAAAATTCCCTGACAATTCCAGGTTTTCCCTGACTTTTCCAGAAATCGACACCATGTAAGTGTGAAAAGCAACTGCAAATACAGCTATTAACTGATGCGATACATTTGTGTTTCGACAAAAAACTTTGCCTTGAAGTTACCGTGTTGCACCCTACTTTTAGGCACTTGAAGTTCCCGTCCGTGTTCGGGAAGTGGTATGCAACGTAACAAATCAAGTTGCGTGGAATTTTCAACACAGTTGCAACAAAAACCGAATGACCTAGGAATGGGATAAACGGCACAAAGAGGCGGAGAAAACGTCTCCATTCTAAGCCGATTAGAACCGGCTCTGACAGTCCAGGAAAGTCATTCTATCGCTGGAGGAGTTAACATCAACCAGGACCTGGAAGCTGATGGGCCGGGGGTACCCAAACAGTTGGCCGAAAAGCAGATGGCCTGGAGCAAAAGAGCAGTCCAAGCCGAGGCCGGAGACTGAGAGCCCCCGAAATATCCTGGCCACAAGAACTGGTGCGGTTGGTTTCCTTAGGGGGGGTTCCGATGAAGGGACATTTACCGAACCAACGAGTTATGGCAATATGGGTATCAAAATTCATGGTTTATTAAACTGGACATGAAAATGGAAATTTCGAAAGTGGTGGCTAGAACCTGGAGAGACCACACATCGAACCATAAAAGAGTTTGAGCAAAATGGATATTAGGGTGGTCCGAATCTCGGGGGTACGCCCTGGAATCTACGATTGACCCAAAACTAGGTTAAATTCTAGTCCCCTCCCTCTAATTGCTTGAAGTTTGTAAGGGGAAAAATCGTCAAAATGTAGGAGGAGGAGTTTAGACCGGTTATTGGGAGGTTCAGCGCCCCCCAGCAAACGAACGATAACGGCCTTCGACTCATCGATTTCGCTACCACTCGAAACATGGCTATACGTAGTACCTTTTTCCACCACAGTCTCTCTAAAACACACCTGGAGATCACCAAACAACACGGAGACACAAATCGACCATGGTCTCATCGAAGGTCGGCATTGCTCGGACATAAGACATAATCGACGTCAGAACCTTCCGTGGCATCGCCTCGGACCAATACCTGGCGGTGGCAAAGCTGCACCAACGCCTGTCTGAGGTCAACAAGATTCGGTACCGTCGCCCGCAGCGGTATAATCTGGAGCGACTAAAGGACCATGAGATCGCTACGCTACGATCGGTGATTTCAAGGGCATTTTTCCCCTAGTTTGATCTCCAGAGACAAAATCTTTTCGGACGAGGTATTAGTTTTATTTAACATCAAAAATACCCATCGTCATACACCTTAAATATCAACTCCATAACGTAAAACTGTTCTCTCCGTTCGCTTTTCAGCATCGTAATGACCTTCCAAAGCCCGGTTGGCACATACCTGGGCAGCATTTTCGGGTCCATGATCCAATCGTTGATCGGAATCGTTCGCGCCGATACGGGACACTCCCTAGGTTTCATGATGTTCGGCATGTACGGCACAATGGAGTCGTAGTAATCCCCCCAGAAGTCATTCAAAAATTCGCAGAAGCCGATCGGTCCTATCTTCATCGGGTAGCGATTGAAATGATTGTTTCCCAGCGGACTGTGGTGCGCCTCCACTGCTCCCTAAAATTTCGAGAATATTTGGAAATATCTTTGCTTTTTTTGTTGCGAAAAGTAATGTGATCTTACATTGAAACTGCTATCGATGTCGGTGTTCAGAACGAATTTTCCGTAAAGCGCCGCGGTAGTTCTGTTAACTTTCCGAACTCTTGCGGTGCACTCGACTATGCCGCTGCTGTTGCAGTAACTAAAGGAATCCAACATTGTCTGAACCGAGCTTACAGGTGCAATCGCTGCAACGGTGAGCAGGACCACTATGGCCGGTGACATTCTGAACTGCAATGGGAGGGTTATTTTCGCCAATGCTTTTTTATTATTAATTTTGCTGTAAACGAGTGCTTGACTATCGTTGAAATCTACAAGTAATAAAAACAATGCCACACAAGTATGAGTAGTATTGAACTTTGAACAATGTCAACAGCACGTTGAATAGATAAACTCAATTGACTTGACTCACATTTTTGTGAAGGTGACCTGTCTTGATTGCAAAAGCAACAACTAACTTAACCTACTTCATAGCATCGTAGCTATAGTGGCACGTCGACAGTTTTCATAAATTTAAATGACGATTTTGAAACTTAAAATCAAAATTGAACCAATTTCTTCCCTTTTTTTTCTTGCAGAAAAAGCAATCCGCCCGGGAGAAGCCCGTCCCGTTCAACGAGAAGTTGCTCTCATCTAGTCAAACCGGTGTCACAATTAGCCAAACCCAGAGTGAAAGCTGATAGTGCGATCCGGCCCCATCTGGAAACCACCACATGGCAGCAGCAGCGTCAGCGTCAACAGCATGAACGACAAAATAATAGACAAGCATGGGAGTTGTTACAGAAAATTGAGGAAGTCTCGACAAGATTCGAGATTCGCGCGGAAGGCAGTCATTATTTTATTTCGGTAAGAAAGGTCTGTTGTTTTTATTATTTTTTTCTGCCAGATACACTCACAAGGATTTGTTATTTATTTTAACAAGAATTTAGAATATTTTAAAATGAATTTGCTTTCTGTACATATCGGTTTCCTGAGTAGTTGTTACGCCTGTCTCTTCGCACAAATGTTTTAGTAGCATTTTAAAACGACGTGATTTTTTTTTTAACTTTTATTACATATTAGAGAGATCTGCCAGCACGGGGTGGCGCAAGCGAAAGCAAGAGAGAGAATGTGTAAGAATGTACATTGCTGCAATGTATTTGTAGAATAATTATTGAATACTAAAATCAAGAAACCCACACACAAATATCTCATACGTGTTTTTATAACCGAACAGAAAACAAAGCAAAAGAGTTAAACAAAAAGGAAAACCAGAGGATTAAGATTAAATTGTTCCTTGCTGGGATGTGATAGCAGATGTAGCTTACAATTTTTGGAGCAAACCGCGAGTTCGAGCGCGCGCGAGAGTTGTTTTTATAGGAAAAAATAGAAGCAAGCAAGAAAAAGAAACCGGCAAAAATAGTACTTCTCCTTAGCGCTTACACTCGAGCAACACCGGTATCGAAGGACTTTGCCAATAAAGGAAGCGGAAATAGTCAACAAAGCACACAAAGGAAGGAACTTAAGGACGAGCACAAGTTACGAAGGAAACAACACAAAACTCATACACATTTAGAACGCAATTTAGTCATATACTCATTAAAAAACTAGAGAAAAAGAAACAAAAGGGTTCTCATCTTTCCGCTAAGCATCATAAGAGAAAAAAAGAGTTTAGAATTATCGCGCACGCACATAAATCAACACTTACACACACAAGTCACTTTCACGCACTTTTTATCGCATCAGCCACAAAACGTGCCCATCGAATTTCTGCACAATCTCGACTGTTACAAGTGAGTAGAAAAGAGTAGGTACGGTGCCTTTTTTGATTCAATCTTCCCAAAGTCTTGAGAATATCAGAATCTTCCTCCACCTCGGGATTCGAACTGATGACCTTTGGTTTGTTGTTTACTTCCCACTCCGACAGAAGGCGTGGTAAAACATTTCTCGTCTCAAGAAATGCAACCGGGATCGACTGGGATTGAACCCAGACCGCTCGAGACACACATTTTGCTTTTTTTCGGATTTTGCTTGAGAAATTCGCCTTTCAAGTGTGCCACCTTCAGTTTTTGCTCAGATACTTTTAAATAGTGCACCAAACTGTTCACTCACGTTTGTTGCCTCTCACTTCCGATTAAAAAATGTAATCCTCGAAGAAACATTACAAATCGCGGCCCTTTTCACGCAAACTCATCAACAGTTGCTTTGCAAAACTGTCAACTGACCAGCTGACTGACAGCTTTCGATCTGCCCAGTTGACAGCAGCCGCTCGCAAGCCGCGTTGCAACGTCGATCAAGTTTTCGTCGCACGGCTCACATCTCTTTCCGAATTCTGTTTTCATTTATTATTTACGGTCATTTTTGGTAAGTTTTTCGCTGAATTTCAGCATTTAAAAATTGGTTATTTTAGTAATTTTAACAGAGTTCAGAAATGAGCGCTTGGCGTGGATGTATTTTGAAATTTTAGATTGTTTCAAATTTCAAGGGTACTGATTCTTGATTACTCCTCCACAAACTCAAACTGTACAGAACGCATCAATGTAGAATCTTTATCATCTAGCTAAACAATCACCCCACAAAGAAAAACAAACATCCAGGGAGTAAAAACTAAAGTTCCGTAAGCTGTTGCAGAATGCTATCTTAAAAAACTCAATCGAACTAGTTTGGTTGGGCTAGCTGTAAAATTTATAAATCTCAAAAAAAAAAAACGCAGAAAGAAGAAGCAAACCTGGAGCACAAAGCGTATGAAACTGAAACCACAACAAAACCATTTCGTGATCAATGTGTGTTTAAATAGGAAAAAAAAGTATAAAAGGCTAACATTCAACTGATAATCATTATACAAATATAGAAAGAGGGCGGGCGCGAAGCAAACAAAGAAATTACAAGCAAACAACTCATTTAAGGTTAAACGGATGATTACTACAAAAGTGAAAAGAAGTAAACAAAACACGTGAGCAGTATTAGGTGGACATTTTAAATCAAATAGAATTTACCAAACAAAAATTAAATCAAAACTGATGGGAGGAATTGCACGCTCCGGCTCCACCAGTTTTGCTTGGAGAAGTGGGACGAAAATATTTCCCGGAACGCAGCGCAAATGATAAATAACAAGCTCAAAATTAGTTTCGACGCAAGTTTGAACGCACTCAATGCGAATAATATAAAATATGTATAGTAAAACAAAAAAAAAAAACAAACCAGATTAGCAACCAATTCCCGCATTATGAAAAAAAAAAAACAACAACAACAACAAAAAGACCTAAAAATTGTAAATCGTCGTACTAGAGTCTGTTGGACAGTGAAAGAAAGGAAGTAGTAGAAGAGAGCTGCTCCAAAGACACCCACTTCTCAAACCCACAAATGCTCCCGTGATGCGAACCACTTGAACAGCTCTCCAAAATGTTCCACCAGAGGCGCGTTGCTCGTCTCCCCCTTAACTGTTGGGGTGGTTCACACACACAAATAAAAATTGCATTAGTCAGCTAAGCTTCACCACACTCACTAACTCACTCAATCAAAGTACTAAAGTCGACAAAAGCGTGTGATTGTTGTCGTCGTCTGTTGTTTTTCGACGGCACTCGGGAAGGAAAATGATGCCAAAAAAAGCCATTTCTGTCAATCATAATCGCCAATTACATAAACAATATGGACACTCATACAGAAACAATCGACTCTAGGTTTCACGGAGAGAGATAACCAACCAATCAACCAACCACAATCCAGATCGTCATAGTCATGAGGGAAACTTCTTTTAAGTGTCGTACTTTTGCGAGTGGGATCCATTCCCGCATAAACAACAAAAGTTTAAGTATTTGAATGGAAATAACAGTAAATGCCAATGGTAGCAGTTAAAAATAAAAACTCAAACACATTAAACAATCCCTTTGGAAAAGCTACCAAAACTGAAACCCGGAAGTGGTGGACAGATTACTTGCAAGCGAAAACACACAAAAAATAACAATGGAAAATATGTAAAGTTAAGGAAACTAGTAAAATGTAACTAAAATACTACAGTACAGTGCTGAGGTTTGCGATCGTCTGTCAGTAGAGCTACAAAAAGAAATTCCCTGATCGCCGTTGAACACGTTGGCACTATTCGCGATTAAAAGCTCAATAATTGGGTACTAAAGCCCTATGTAATTTTTTATGTACAACGGTAAAAAACACGATTAAAAACCATTTCTGATCACTTCTTTTTCATTTTAATGCAATTTTTTTTTTTTTGACAAGACAACATTTTTTCGATGGATTAACTATGGTCCCCTTGGAACGAGCTGTCAAGTAGGAGCTTTACTGTCAAGAAGGACCGCAAGGTTAATTTTTCAAAATTGATTTAAAAATCCAGTTTAAACTCTTTGTGGTCGTACAAAGGGTCATTGTACTCAGAAAAATAAGCTTTACCGCTGTAAACAATAATACCAGCAATCTAAGCTTCATTTTAGGACCCAATTCCACCAGATGGCGCGAAGCTTATCACAGCACATCAAAGATACATAATCTCGGAACATTCATTCGGCTGCTCTTCTGATTAACGAAATTCCACCCTCTTTTGACACAATTTTCCATTACGTGAAACATAAAAAAAGCCTCTTTTGGCCTGGGTGCAGAATAGTGGTTCGCAAAACGGCCTCAATTTTGAACTGTCAAAGTGGAACCAATTTACGGTTCGCCAAAAGTAGAGAGTATTGTTATCGATCATTAAAAATTGCCAGAGAATTTATCTTCGTCACCCGTAAAACAGAAAAACCTCTTCTAACCGATCAAAACTTAAAAACACACACAATATTCCAGCAAAAAATGTCAAAAACTAGGAAAAATAAAACACATACTGCTTATTATAAAACAGCTCATTTGCCAGTAAGAAAAAGGCATGCGTGTGCTTGAACAGCCTCCTACTTTGTAGATGTAAACAAAGTGGGATCATTCTAAAATCACGTTACGCATTCTCTCTATTCATCACCCAGCTTTTGGCCGTCTATCGTTTAGTCTACGAAGAAAGAAGTGCGAAGCACTTAATTTTTCATCGAAAACATCAACAGATCCAAAATGTTTCAAAACAATTCACTTCAGGAGCAAAAAATATTTCACGCTTGAGCTTGAACATAGCCTTCTACTTTGTTTATGTTAACAGCTTCAGTGCAGTTGTATTAGTGGGGAGCAGTGGAGAGCTTTCGAAAATCACGTCACACATTCTGTCTTTTCAGCACCTAGGCGCGAAGCATCGAAGTATGACGATTAAAATTTTTCCTGTGTGGTGACATAGGAATGAAAACTTTAAATTTAATTTACAGCACTTAGAACAATTTTTGAGAAAAAGTTCAAGTAGTACGAGTGTAAACTTTTTGCCCTCTTTAAATTAACACAATAAACAAGATCTTGAAAAAAATATTTTGAAAAAAAAATTGTTTAAAATGATAGAGCATCAAAAGTTTACACAGTATCAGCAGCAGTTGAGTAGTAGAACAGAGCGAAGTACGTCGATTGAAATTTTCGCCCTTTGAGGTTATGTAGGTTTTGTTTTGTAAAATTCCAGCGTTCAAAACAACTTTTGAGAAAAAAATCGAGCTGATACTTTGTAAACTTTTGATGCTCTATCATTTTAAACAAGTTTTTTTTCAAAATTATTTTTTTTTTCAAAACCTTTTATATTGCGTTAAATATAGACGGCAAAAAGTTTACACTCGTACTACTTGAATTTTTTCTCAAAAGTTGTTCTAAGAGCTGTAAATTCAATTTTAAGTTTGCATTCCTATATAACCGAACAGCGAAAATTTTAATCGTCATTCTTCGATGCTTTGCGCCATCTGTCGGAATAATGGAGCTTTTGATCGCGAATTGAAACACAAAAATTAAAATCATATGTGACTGTTGGCACGATGCCACTGTCATATGATTGGGTTGCGTCGCTAGTGGCAATGAAATTGAAGCGGGACGCGATGATGTCACAACGGCTGGCAAAAGGTCAGATTTGTGACTGCGCGAGCGTGTTGATAAAGAGGAGCGCGTCAGATACAGACTAATTGAAACGATTGGGAGGGCTCAACATGGTGATTTGGCAGTGTTTGAAGAGCGGTTTGGGAACAGAGTCGGACTTAAAAATAAACATGTAAAAATTTTAAGACTATTTTGATGAAATAGTTTTTCGGGAACCAACAAACTCAACGTTATCCGTTCTCAGAATCATATCTGCGCTTAACACAGTGCAGTAGGGCTGTCCGATTTATGGTGTAATGCCTTTTCGGGGGTTCTTCAAAGTATAGTCAACCAATCGGGCTCATAATTGTGGTCAAGGTTCATTTACTTAATACCCTTTCTGCCATAAGAGAGGCTTTCGTTATGGACGCTCCCATCTATTATTCTTAAAAGTTTGATTACGAGGGGTAAAAGTAAATTATGGAAAAAAATATATTTTCGCTCGTTAGCTGGCATTCATATCAAAATAATAATAATATTTCATAAAATTTCTTTTGTCATTTCATAGGGCACGAGTTTGGCTACAATGTTTTGCCTTCCTCACTTCAATGAGGAAAGGCTATAAAATCACTCGAAAAATGAACTTCTTAATTCGACCTCGTAGACCTACCTTCACGTATACCTATCGACTCAGAATCAAATTCTGAACAAATGTCTGTGCGTGTGTCTGGATGTGAGTCCGTGCACCGAAAAATATGCACCACGGGTCCCCCACAGACCGTTATTATGAAGAAAAAATTTCCACCCAAACCAATGATTGGACATGGTTCCTGGGACCATTCTGCACCTCTGGGCCGAGTTTCAAAATATTTGCCGGCAGAAATTTCGAATACGGTCAGTTTTAGTGTTTTGAGTAGAAATTAAGGGGAAATCGCATGTAAAATGCGTAGGAAAAGATCAAAGTTTCAATGTTTTAACTCCGAAACATTACTGGTCATGGTTTTAAATTGTACTAACATGTAGCAGAATGATATAAAAACGATTTACAGCACTGACTTAGCCGGATTAAGCCTAAGTCAAGTGACTTAAGTTATTATTTACAAGTTTATACCTTAATATTTAAAAAAAACTCCTACATCAAGGAATTTTCAGTCAAAGAAAACTAGATTGCCCAAAAATAACTTAAAATGGGGTGACTTTGAGCCAAGGGGTGACATTGTACCACCAAATGCATAAAGATTGCTTTATAAGCTTGAATATTATGTTAATTTATTTATTTGTAGACGGATTAATTTGGTCTATTTATGCTCCCACAAAGCAATTTGATGATATTGCTACGCAAATCTGCTTAATCTGTTTAAATAAAGCCTGTTGATTAAAAATTAAATAAATTAAAATAAATTTACAATCTCCTGGAATCCTCCAAATTTGAAAATGATGCTCACATTTTACAGTCTTGAATCAATTCCTACTGAAATCAAATAAAACAATCAAAATATTAGGGCAACAAATTTTTGTACGTGGCAAGTTTTTGACATTGCAATTAGAACAAAATTGTTCTTTTTTGTTTTTAACCGTTTACAAATTTCAACCTTACGAATGAAATCTGGAGAGTACTTCAGCTATCATTTAGCTCATATATTTTTGTTGTCCTGTGTAATGATAATAATTAGCAAAAGTTTAATGACACAACTTCCCACAAGATTAATATTTAAAAACCAACCAATTATTTTCCAACATTGCAGTTATCGTCATAAAATAAAAAATAACATTTTATAATTGATTAAAGTAACTCATAGTTAGAATTCAATAGAACATATTATTGATCTTCAAGATCGCTCACTAATAATGTATAATCAAAACAAAACCTACTACTGCCCAATGTGAAAACACAATCAATCTTATAACAAGCTTGGCATATCTTATGAAAACATGGAAATAGTACAGTTAAATATCAAATCAAATCAAATTGTTCGCTCTACAAACAATACCAGCCCAACAAGGGTGAGAGGCAACCACGTTTAACACTCCACCACCGAACCCAGTATAGTCAAATACGTACAGGCGATGTAAGTTTTCAATGTGACTTGTGTCCTAAACTCTTGTTGGGGTGAAGCGGTAAGGCTTATCTATTGTTTTTTAGTTTTTCGTTCTTATTGAACTTTTTATGGCAGAGGACAACAAAATCTAAGAACAATATTTGCTACGATTATACTTTGCAATTCAAGCTTATCGAGCTTGTTGGTAAGCTATCTGGCTATTATAAAATCGTAAAATTTGGTACAATGTCACCCCTTGGCTCAAAGTCACCCCATTTTAAGTTATTTTTGGGCAATCTAGTTTTCTTTGACTGAAAATTCCTTGATGTAGGAGTTTTTTTTAAATATTAAGGTATAAACTTGTAAATAATAACTTAAGTCACTTGACTTAGGCTTAATCCGGCTAAGTCAGTGCTGTAAATCGTTTTTATATCATTCTGCTACATGTTAGTACAATTTAAAACCATGACCAGTAATGTTTCGGAGTTAAAACATTGAAACTTTGATCTTTTCCTACGCATTTTACATGCGATTTCCCCTTAATTTCTACTCAAAACACTAAAACTGACCGTATTCGAAATTTCTGCCGGCAAATATTTTGAAACTCGGCCCAGAGGTGCAGAATGGTCCCAGGAACCATGTCCAATCATTGGTTTGGGTGGAAATTTTTTCTTCATAATAACGGTCTGTGGGGGACCCGTGTGCACACGATTATCTCTGGATTGGCTGGACCAATTTGGACTGTTTTGGTCTCATTCGATTCGTCTTGGGGTCCCACAAGACCCTAGTTAATATTATGAAGTTTAGAAAAGTACTTCAAAAGTTATGCTAAAAAAACGATTTTAGCTAAACTTCGGAAGATTGTAAAAAGGGTGGTTTTTGTAAGAAAACCCGTCATGCTACATATTGTCAGAAAGGTATTTGCAAGACCTTTCCAACACGTTCAAAAGATTGAAGATCTGGCAACCCCATAAAAAGTTATGAGCACTTAAGTGTTATTTATACACCTTTTTTGGCCGGATCTCAAATATTTTGGTGAAAAAGGTGTCCGTATCTATCATGCGACCCATCGTTGGATAGGTAACCAAAAGACCTTTCCAACGAGCCCAAAAGATTGAAGATCTGACAACCATATCAAAAGTTATAAGTACTTTTGTGTTTTTAATACACTTTTTTTAAGGCCGGATCTCAGAAATTGATAAAAATAAGTGTTATTTATACACTTTTTTTGGGCTGTATAGTGTATTCACTATATGAATGCGAGGAAGGCACCAACCACCTAAAGGTGGATTAAGTAACGCTTTAATTAGATTTTACCAAATTGAAGAATAAACCCAGAATTATATTTGTAACGTTTTTCAAGCTTTAAATCATAAAATTAGCTCAATACTATTAACTGGTGGTAACCTACACTTCAATCTTAACAAGGACACCCGTTTATAGATATGTAGCTTGAAAGAAGTTAAAAATGTATTTTTGTGTGCTTTGGATTTAAATTAACCACAATTTTTAATCCTACGTGATTCAAGTTAAATAAGTCTCTTATAAATGGCAGCGCGTGACCGAAAGTTTACGTTGTCCGCTTTGTAGGCGGATGATTCTGGGTTCGATACCCATCTGCTCCAACCTTCCATCGGATGAGGAAGTAAAACGTCGGTCCCGGCCTTGGTTGATGTTAGGCCGTTAAGTCATTCAGTCATAGGAGTCGTCTCCCCCGTATAAGTACAAACAACACACAAACCAAGCCTGCTACGGTGGAATCGCTGGCAGCGGCTAGACTCGCAATCCAAAGGTCGTCAGTTTGATCCCTGGGGTGGAAGGTTCCTTGGAGTAGAAAGAGGTTTGGGTGCTCTTTCCATTCAAGCCTTCGGACTCCTAGGTTCGAGCAGCCACTTTTTTTTTCCTCTAATCGTGAGCTCACCTTCAAATTTGACTTTTGAACATAAAAATGAAAAAAAATCTCATAGATGTGGCGTGTATTTTTCTTTCAGTGTATTTTTTTTTCAGAAAGCCCGTCAAAAAATGTCCTACAGGTTTGTCTTTGACCACTTTTTGATACGTTGCAACGACTTTGAGATACAGCCATATTTAAATTTACGCCTTTATCAAATGTTAACATCTAGTGCAACTAGCTCCATATACACAAAAATGGCTTATATAAGCGTAGGATCTTCTTTAAGTTTTTTTTTTTTCGATTTTGCGCGCAGTGCGCTGAAAATCCCAGTTTTTGCGTTCTCGAGATTCCTACTCGAAAATAGGTGTCCGAAGACTTGACTGTTGAGGCCTCTTTTTACACCTAAGCTTCCATCCACCCCGGGATTCGAACTGACGACCTTTGGATTGTGAGTCCAACTGCATACCAGCGACTCTACCTAGACAAGACCCAGGGAGACGATTCCTACTCCTGGACTGAGCTAACGACCTAAACTGTAGGTTATATTAGACCGGGGCCAACATTTACTGATCACTTCCAAAAATCTACAATTCATGGAGACGCGTGATACTTGTGTTGATAATGAATCACCATACGCCTCCATACTTTTTCAAGCAGTCTCCCATAGTTCAACTCTGGTGCTGTATGCCGACAGTTAATACAAAAATGTTAATTATTTTACCATCCCCAGCGAGCTCCTTTAAAACCTTCATTCCTACTCGACCACATGTGTCAACTCATCCCAATCGCGCTCGGTCCGCTTAGTTCTGCCCCGCCTAATTCACTTCTCTGGTTCATTTCATTTCAATTTCATTCCATTTTCGCTTGATCGCTCCCCAGCCGAATGCCGTCGACGCGCTGATTGATTGCGTTTGCGTGACACAATTAAAATATGAATGTCTCAAAACACGCTGCATGTGCCAAACTGATTAGGGCTGCTGGCTGGTGGTTGTTGACGGTCAACCGTTTAGTAAACAATTTGATCAACTTGGCGATGGTGTAGTCGCTTGTCGCATGTTTTATTAGGAAATTTCGGAAGAATTATGTGTGGCAAAACAACACAACGTTGAAGATCTAAGAAGATTCGCCGGAGACAGAATGACTCTTGGCGACTACCAGAAGCTGCTAGACTGAGGAAGATCAGTTGCTTCGCGACGGTTGATCGTTCAAGATCTGTTTTTCGTTTGTTTCAAGATGCACAATTTGTGAAAATAGAATTTTGTTTTTTTTTTCTTCTCTCTTTAATGAAAATTTACCCTTCCCGTATTATGTCACCGTCTTTGAAGTGAGGAAGACGAAAATATCAAGAAGTTTTGTTGTGGATGAAAATCAAGGTTAATTCGAGCTTGGTGAGATAATTGCAAGTGAAAAATGAAATTTGCCACCCATCACCGTCATCGATGGCACCTGCAGACCCTCGTCATCGTTGTGACCTTCCTCGTGACGGTGGTTTTGGCCTCGCAGGAATCGGCGCTGGAAAAGGCGCGCCTTCATCGGGAAAATATGGTGCGAAAATATCTGAAAAAACTGAAGAAAGAGGAAGGTGCTATTAAGCTGGTTGGTGGACGGGGAGATTTTGAAGGTAAGGTTATGGAATGCAGTTATATTAATATGGCTATATTTATGATGTTTCCGGAGTTTTGAGTACTATATTATCTGTACTAGACCATATTTTAAATGTCTGAATAAGTAATTAAATTAAAAGAATCCAATTATTGTTGATTGATGAAAAAGGTTTGAAATTGTATTTATTTTTTTCAAAAAACCTAGTTGAATAAATAAGATCAGTGTTTCAAAACCGGCGAAGACTTTTTTTTCGAACATGAGTAGTCTATTGAAAAAAAAAAAAAGAGTTTCATGAATTTCTGTGAGTTTGACAGTTTTAAACATGTGCGTATTGTGTTTGAATATTTAGGATTTAAAATAAAAGAGCGGTTGTTAAATTTTCACCAAGATTTTTTTAAATTATGGTACCGTTTGATAAAAGGCTGAAACTTAGGCAAACCTTAACTAAATTTCAAAATTCAAAATGCATCTGAAAGGGCTTAAAAAATGCAACAAATTGCAGGGTGAAGCATCCCAATTGGTTGAATCTAAAGTGAGTTCTTGGCATTTTAGTGAAAAAATAGCACAATTTCCAAACTAAAATAAAAAAGTGTTTCATCCAGATATCAACTCGCTTCGACCTGGAGCTTGTAGGGGACATCTGGGACTACCATCTGAGACTGATAACGCTTTGGGTAAGACAGTTTGACACATAAAATATACACTTTTTCTTTAAGTGATATTTTTAGTTGTAAATTTTTGCTCGGAGGACCGCCTAGATCTCATTATCTGGTGATATTTTTTTTCCTATCGTGTTCCTGAGACAATTTCACATCAGAAACTTGCTTAAAAATGAATATTTTCATCCATTTTAACCCTTTAAAAAATGAAAGTTAAAAAATTAAGAAGCTACTTTTTTTCTAGTGTCATCTAGTATCCTTGGAAACGAACTTGAATTTCAATAAATGTGAATCGAAGGTTTTTCTTACTTTATATTTTTAAAGGGTTAATATGGATGATAATCATTTTCAGATGCATTTTGAATTTTGAAATTTAGTTAAGGTTTGCCTAAGTTACAGCCTTTTAAGATTTTTGATGTTTTTGAACCATAAAACTTTCTATCCCGATTTGCCCCACTTCCCTTTGACCTAGAGTGCTCAAATTTTGGCTATATGCTAGTTTTATATGTACAAACAATCCCTGAAAATTTCAGGCAGATTGGTGAGGTCCATATGACGTCCCATACAAAGGGGTATGCCCTGTTCGTGGACTCGCTCTTAATAACAACCTGCGTTTTTGCATTCTTTCAAAAAGGAATAGATCTATTTTTTATTAGTTCATTTATACCTTGCTATTACAACTACTTTTTTGCAATTCCGTCGTGAAACAACTTACTTTTCCTGTCATTCTTGAACGACGAAATAGCCTACTTTTCTGTACCAAAAATAACAGAATCGAATAGCAACACTTTTCAAAATAAATGCAGAAAAGTTCTACTTTTCAGCACTGAAATGGGTGATTTTCAGCAACGGAGAAGGACAACCATGGGTGGTCTCTCATGCTCTAACATGTATTTTTAAGATGATTTTTTTACTCTTGTTATTAAAACTTCATTTTTTTTTATCATATTGAGATATTTGTGCATTGTTACCAAGTTCCAAATGGGAATGGGGAACGAATTCTATAAATTAACCACTAATTTAGATTATTTATTTGACTAGGCGTACTTGAAAACCAGCTCAGATCGAAAAATCCGAAAAAAAATATCAAAAAATATAACTGACACAACTCAACGTTCATAAAAAATCAAAGTTCAGCAAAAAAAAAAAAAAGCTAAAGAAAATGCGTCTTAACGATGCACATCAACCAGAGCTTTTAACACCAACAAACATTTTAGTATCTTCAAATCTATGGAAATGATCGATATATTTTTTTTTATGAATCCCCTAAAGTATGAACTGTCTACAAAATTATTCACAACAATGATTGACTGTTTTTACACAATTTTTGATTTTTTTTGAAAAGGAAGACAACAACTACCTTGGTTGCAGTGCTGTGCACCCTTGAGTTAATTAATTATTCTAAAAGATTTAAACAGAAAGCCAATCAGAAGTGTTTTGATGTAAAAACTAAATTAAATTTTAGAAGAAAATCATTCATGTTTTCATCCTTCATTTAACCATAACATGGAGATTTTGATTGCTTTAGTTTTTTAAGCAGGCTTCCCTAATAAATCAGTGTGCCTAACAAGTAATTCCCCATATAGTGAAAAATTATTTTTGGTAAAGTGAACTATACAACAAACAGTATTCACTATATGGGAAATTAGTTTTTAGGCACACCGATTTTATTAGGGTTGCCATTTATTAAATTATTTAAAATTCATCAATTGTTGCAAAAAAATTAAAAACATAAAATAAAATTGCAATAACAACTCAATGTCATTTAAATGATTTTTTAAATGCATTTTACACTAGTTCAGTTGTTTTGTGATACACCCAAAGGAAAAATATATCTCAAAATCTGCAACAGTAGATTTGCTGCAGAAAATGTCACATTTTATAACATTTTTTGCAGCAAGCCCGTCGATCATTTTTGCCCGCGTGTAAACATTTCAGCGATCTGCAGTTCTCACCAACACATATAATGCTGTGATCAATAACCAATGATCAATAACCAAGAAGTTGGTGGTTCAATCCTCGTTCTGTTAAGGGTTTTTTTTGTGAAATACAACGGTAATGTCGATAATTGTCGGTAACGGGCAAAAATGTCATACCCCTATATCGCAAAAAATGCATGAGGACAGTTTTCATGCAGATTCTGATATACTTTCATGCCGCCATGCATCACAATCATGCGACCGCCGTTTGGGTGTAGTTTTCAAAACATGTAAGATTTGACGAAAACAAAAATTTTAGCCAAAAAAAACCTTTTGCGGTTTTTGTACAATGAAAATTAAACAAAATTTTTAAGATTTTTTGATCTAAAAAAAAGAATTGCTGGATCTCTTCTTTCAAATGCAACCTTGCGCTTAAAATTTGGCTTACGCCTTTTCGAGATATTTAAGTTTTGAATTTGCATCTTTTTTTACCTTAAAATCGCTGTAACTGTTGACCCTTAAGTCCAAATTGACTTGTCAAAAAATGAAAATGATTGTTTTTTTAGAGCTCTAAAAGTGCCCCGAATACCACTTTTCTCTAAAACTTAACCCTGAATTGCCACGTTCAAAAAACTGATTTTTGAAGGTTTGCTTAGATGCTTTCTATAAATTTGGTGGTAGAAGGCTTAGATTACGAGATAAAATTTTGATGTCTTCGACAAAGTTGCTTGGATTGGCAAGCCCAACAACTTTTTAGAAGAGAAAAAAAATCCCAAAATTATTCCTGAAAAGTTAGATTTTCAAAATCACCCTAATAGTGAACCACCCTTATTTCCAACCAAACCAAAAGTTGCCCCTTTCCATATGCAACAACTCTTCTGAAGACACCAAAGCTCCAAAACTTCATCATTTTACGGAAAATCCATTTTCCACTTAATTTTGCGATCTGGACCACTGTGCAGTGCTTAAAACATGAATGAAATCGAACAAATTCTTTTGAAATCCAATTGATATCTAAAGTATCACTAATCAACCAAATTCAATCGGTAAAGTGGGACACAAATACTCTTCCAGATTCACTGCCTCGTTATTTTTTTTTCCTTTTCCCATCTCAAGATCACCATCATCATTATCCTGAGTTTGGGTGGCGGCAGAAGATAATACGACTCTCCCTGAGTGGAATTCGATGAAACTGTATTTATTCAAAAGCATCAAGTCAATCTCGTTATCCTTCCTTTCGGGGAGGGGGTTGCGAAAAGGAGAGTAGAAAAGTGAGGAAAAATGGCAAAAAACGGGGCTGCATTCTTTTGTCCTGATGGATGTCCCTATTTTTGGCTCTTTTCTTTTCGTTCTACGAATCTGGCCGGTCTATTTTCCGGATCACTCCACCCATAGAGATACAGTCCTACAAATACAGAAAGACCAACAACGGCTAGCTCATGATGCTGCTAGTAGCTGGCGTGCGCAGGGGGTCGGTAAGTGTGTTATCTCTCGTCAAGGTCAGTCTGGTCCAGTGCCTTATCGAGTTTCTTTTCCCCCCTCCGGCTTGGCATCCCCGTGGCCAGTGTTGGTCATTGGTCTAAGGACGTGTGACGAGAAGTTGGATCTTGAGATGATATAATGACTAGCATTTGAAACTGTCTTAATTTTTTTTAATATATATGCCGAAATTCCCCACGAAAACAGCATGATTCGAAAAAAAGTTCTCCGATCGGACTAAAATTTTTTTTTGGGAGTTCCTTGGCCGAAATAATTCGACCCGTGTTTTTTTTTGTTTGGCCATTACGGTAACCTACGCCGTGTTACGGTGGTCAGAAAAATGGCAATTTTCGTCGATTTTTGCAAAAACAACATTTTCCAAAAAATCTTAACTCCGCACACTTTCAACCGATTTTAGCTGTCTTGAGCGCAAACGAAAGGATATTAGAAAGGATTTTAAGGAATAGTTTTTTTTTATGTTTTCAATATTCCGAGATACGATTTTTTGAAAATAAAAACTGGGTTTTTCGAAGCGCCGCGCGCAAAAACGGGAAAATGACGAAATCGGCAAAAAATCAACTTTTTCACTAAAACTGCGATAACTTAAATATAATAAAGAAACAACAATTTAAGAATAACTTTTGTAAGGGAGTGTCCATATCCGAAGCAACTCTTATGGCAGAAGGGTATCCAGTAGACCAGGGGTGCTCAAAGATTTCGAATGGCGAGCAAAATTTAAAGCTCACATCCCGAGCATGGGTAAATAACAAGGGAAATGCGTAATAATACCTTTCTCTGGTATCAATACCAAATTTTGGTATTCCTGGACCCTTAAAAATTTGTCTTAAGGATTATGCAAGAGCAAAATGTGGTATCATACCAATTTAAGGTATTGTTTTGATATTGCAAAATTGCAGAATTTATCAATGGTCGAACACCACATTTTGGTATTATTTTGGTATTAAAGTGTTTTACCAAATTCCTCTGAAACTATGGGAAAATTTTGACCAATTTTGACAAAATAATTAATTTTGCGCTAAAATGATGTCTCAAAGCGAATGCTCTCATTGAAAACCGGAAATTTCAAACTTGATTTTAAACATTTTTGATATAACCCCTACAGAAATGACTTAAAATTGTGGAAAATTTTCTAAGTCAGGATGGCACATTTTGGTATTATTTTGGTATTAAAGTGTTTTATCAAATTCCTCTGAAACTATGGGAAAATTTTGACCAATTTTGACAAAATAATTAATTTTGCGCTAAAATGATGTCTCAAAGCGAATGCTTTCATTGAAAACCGGAAATTTCAAACTTGATTTTAAACATTTTTGATATACCCCCTACAGAAATGACTTGAAATTGTGGAAAATTTTCTAAGTCAGGATGGCACATTTTGGTATTATTTTGGTATTAAGGTGTTTTATCAATTTCCTCTGAAACTATGGGAAAATTTTGACCAATTTTGTCAAAATAATTAATTTTGCGCTAAAATGATGTCTCAAAGCGAATGCTTTCATTGAAAACCGGAAATTTCAAACTTGATTTTAAACATTTTTGATATACCCCCTACAGAAATGACTTGAAATTGTGGAAAATTTTCTAAGTCAGGATGGCACATTTTGGTATTATTTTGGTATTAAGGTGTTTTATCAATTTCCTCTGAAACTATGGGAAAATTTTGACCAATTTTGACAAAATAATTAATTTTGCGCTAAAATGATGTCTCAAAGCGAATGCTTTCATTGAAAACCGGAAATTTCAAACTTGATTTTAAACATTTTTGATATACCCCCTACAGAAATGACTTGACATTGTGGAAAAATTTCTAAGTCAGGATGCCACATTTTGGTATTATTTTGGTATTAAAGTGTTTTATCAAATTCCTCTGAAACTATGGGAAAATTTTGACCAATTTTGACAAAATAATTAATTTTGCGCTAAAATGATGTCTCAAAGCGAATGCTTTCATTGAAAACCGGAAATTTAAAACTTGATTTTAAACATTTTTGATATACCCCCTAAAGAAATGACTTGAAATTGTGGAAAATTTTCTAAGTCAGGATGGCACATTTTGGTATTATTTTGGTATTAAAGTGTTTTATCAAATTCCTCTGAAACTATGGGAAAATTTTGACCAATTTTGACAAAATAATTAATTTTGCGCTAAAATGATGTCTCAAAGCGAATGCTTTCATTGAAAACCGGAAATTCCAAACTTGATTTCAAACATTTTTGATATAATACCCCCTAAAGAAATGACTTGACATTGTGGAAAAATTTCTAAGTCAGGATGCCACATTTTGGTATTATTTTGGTATTGAAAGGTTTCATCAAATTCCTCTGAAACTATGGGAAATTTTTTTATAAATTTTGATGAGATAAATGACTAAAATGACTTGAAACCCAAAAATGTTAAAGCTGATTTTATTTTTTTTTATATACCCACTAAGATTTTTTTTAAACGTTGAAATTTCTCTAAGTTGGGATAACCAAATACTTTGAAAAAACGAGTTAATCGACAGATTATAGAATTTTGGTGAATTTCAATCCAGTTTAATTTTAATAACACTTATTTTTCAATCTTGTTATTTTTTAGAATCTTCAAGAACTTCAAGCACAGGCCGTTCATCAATGACAAATGCATTCAATGTGGTGAAGAATATCACTAATAACAAATCATCAGGTGAGTAGATTTGGTTGTTGCATATGGATCATTTCCGTTTTTTCACTAACTGCAACTGTTGCACTAAAAATGGTATGAAAATACCAAATTTAGGTACTTCTTGTGCAAATACCAGCGACCAAAATGTACCAGTAATAGATGGTAAAATACCATGAAATCATACCAAAATCATGTATGTGGAAGACCACAGGAATACCAAAATCTGATTTTCCAAGGGCGCGGGAATACCTGAAAATAAAACCATGGCAATACCAAGTTTTGGTATTCAAGCAATGTTCAAAAATCCAGAAGACCTCAACTTGGTATTGAAATGGTTTTATTTTGAGGTATTATTTTACCCTTGGAATAACATGGTTTGGTATTGTTGTGCCCTTCCACATACTAGACTTTGGTATGATTTCATGGTATTTTACCATCTATTACTGGGCAACCAAGGGCACATTTTGGTCCCTGTTATTTGCCCAAGTAATACCAAAATTTGGTATTCCCGTGTTATTTACCCCTGCTCGGGTATAATCCTGAAATAGGCATTTTCACTTAATCCTGCCTGCAGAATATGGAACGTTTTCTCTATGCCACTACAAAAATCCATTCAATTCATCCATTCTAACTCTTTGACTAAAGCGTCGCAGGTTCGAAGAAGTTACTTAAAAAATGTATATAACAGCAAATATTGAAAAAAAAAACCTCAAAAATATTTATACTCAGGATTGAACCAGGAACCTCGTGGTTAAAAGACGGAGACAACAACCACCAGGCCATCCCGAAGTTGTGAATGATGGCTGACAAACCTCAATCAAAACAATGTCGCCGCCGGTTTACTTGGATCAACCATATGTTGAGTTGCATCCTTGGTATACAGTTTGGGTGCACCGGTGGTGTACCAAGGTGCTTTCGGTACAGTTGCTATGGTGTGACAATAAACAGCTCGGTTTGGTTTCTAGAGTGACACGAAAACCGCACCACGGCGCACCAGATCTTGGTGTTCAGTGAAGCCTGCCTAAAACTTTGCCGAAGACACCAAATCGATCAAAAAATTCCTTCAAAAGAAACAGGTTTTTGAATTTTCATGCATCATTTTTGTATGGACAGCTGCCAAATTTGTATGGAAAATTATATGGACAAACTAATGATGCAAAATGGCTTCTTACCCGAGCAGGGGTAAATAACACGGGAATACCAAATTTTGGTATTACTTGAGCAAATAACAGCGACCAAAATGTGCCCTTGGTTGCCCAGTAATAGATGGTAAAATACCATGAAATCATACCAAAGTCTTGTATGTGGAAGGGCACAACAATACCACACCATGTTATTCCAAGGGTAAAATAATACCTCAAAATAGAACCATTTCAATACCAAGTTGAGGTCTTCTGGATTTTTGAACATTGCTTGAATACCAAAACTTGGTATTGCCATGGTTTAATTTTAGGTATTCCCGCGCCCTTGGAAAATCATATTTTGGTATTCCTGTGGTCTTCCACATACATGATTTTGGTATGATTTGATGGTATTTTACCATCTATTACTGGGCAACCAAGATCACATTTTGGTCGCTGATATTTGCACAAGTAATACCAAAATTTGGTATTTTCATACCATTTTTAGTGCAGCAGTTGCAGTTAGTGAAAAAACGGAAATGATCCATATGCAACAGCCAAATCTACTCACCTGATGATTCCATGTTGTTCTTAGTGATATTCTTCACCACACCGAATGCATTTGTCATTGATGAACGGCCTGTGCATGAAGTTCTTGAAGATTCTGAAAAATAACAAGATTGAAAAATAAGTGTTATTAAAATAAAACTGGATTGAAATTCACCAAAATTCAATAATCTTTCGATTGACTCGTTTTTCAAAGTATTTGGTTTTTTTTTCAAATCATTTTAGCGCAAAATTTATTATCTTGTCCAAATTGGTAAAAAAAATCCCATAGTTTCAGAGAAAATTGATGAAACCTTTCAATACCAAAATAATACCAAAATGTGCCATCCTGACTTAGAAAATTTTCCACAATTTCAAGTCATTTCTGTAGGGGGTATATCAAAAATGTTTAAAATCAAGTTCGAAATTTCCGGTTTTCAATGAAAGCATTCGCTTTAAGACATCATTTTAGTGCAAAATTAATTATTTTGTCAAAATTGGTCAAAATTTTCCCATAGTTTCAGAGGAATTTGATAAAAACACTTTAATACCAAAATAATACCAAAATGTACCATCCTGACTTAGAAAATTTTCCACAATTTCAAGTAATTTCTTTAGGGGGTATATCAAAAATGTTTAAAATCAAGTTTGAAATTTCCGGTTTTCAATTAAAGCATTCGCTTTGAGACATAATTTTAGCGCAAAATTAATTATTTTGCCAAAATTGGTCAACATTTTCCCATAGTTTCAGAGGAATTCGATAAAACACTGTAATACCAAAAGAATACCAATATGTGGTGTTCGACCATTGACAAATTCTGCAATTTTGCAATATCAAAACAATACCTTAAATTGGTATGATACCACATTTTGCTCTTGCATAATCCTAAAGACAAATTTTAAAGGGTCCAGGAATACCAAAATTTGGTATTGATACCAGAGAAAGGTATTATTACGCATTTCCCTTGTTATTTACCCATGCTCGGGTAGGGCATTCCGAAAGCACCAAAAAGTTTCAGTCGGATTAAAAAATACAAAAAAAATCGAATGACCGAAATCTGAGAGAACTGCTCATTGATCTCAAATGTGGTTAATTTGCAACTTTATTTCGTTAATCACAAAATGGCAAATATCCATTACGGGAATCTGATACAAATATAATTTTTTGAAAATAACATTGTCGGAATTCGGTTTATCAAACGAAATTAAAGTAGCATGCATCTCCATAGAAATGAGTTTCCATTACTTTTTCTGGAGGAGCAAACAAAATATCTTAAAACACTACATTTTTTAATGATTTTTTTTATCTAGGTGACAAAATGATCATTTTTTTTCAGCTAACACTTGCATTGTAAAATTATTAAACTTATTCACCTAGGACATCCAACTGAAGGTAACATTTAATCTTATTTTTTCCAAACCTGTGCCACACACCCTAATCTAGTAAGCTCACTGTTACCTACCATCATCTCTCGAACCATGAAAATCAAGAATCAACCCGAGCAGCAGCAGAAGTTGAAAATGTCACGTGAATTCCGGTCCGGTTCGGTACGGATCCGTTTTTTACATTCGATGTCCACCCGTTCTCCGTCACGGAACGTACCTCCGGGGGAGAAACGAACAAAAAAAAAAAGTTTGGGATAAAGTGATTTTGTCCACGTGTCTTGACCCTCGTCCCTGGCCCCACCAGATTGCTTCCTTTCTCAGGGCCAATCCACTCGCGATGTAAAGGTAAAGCAATTTATCTGTTTTACTTTTTTTTGTCCAGTTTAAGTTTGCTTTGCCTTTTTAGACAGGTAAAACGACTGCTTTTGGGGGAATTTCCATTGGTTCATTGCAAAAAATATAGGGGATTTTCTCTAGATTGTTAAAGATCTTCGAATTTGGAGAATTAGAGAAAATTAGAATGGAAGCAAGGTTGAAATATTAGAGGGAAGCTTTCTTTACGTTAAGGGAACACTAAAAGTTTCGAACTATTGATGTTACTTTTATATATTTTTTGAAGATATTAAATTATTCGCTCAACATTTCAACAAAAAAAATCACAAGGAGGGGCTTTTTAAAAAGTTCATTCGTAACATAACAAAGATTGAAGACCCAACAAACTGGCTGCAAATGTCAACCGAAAACAAAAAAGAACCCGGACCAAGAGTCAATTCCTTACTTGAGGGGGCAAAGCAAATTGGATTTTATCGTTTGTGTATTTGGGAAAACTGAAAGTTTTCCTCGTTATTCCCTCGAGGCCAAACGAGCTCCCAGACAGTCACTTTCCCGGCGATAATCGGCCAGGCCGAAGATTGGAGAAAGATAATTTGAAGATAAAAGTATTTTTCCACGGGCAAACAAAGTTTGAGCCTTTGAATATGTATGGGAACTCTGTCGGGTTTTTTATTTCGATTCGGAATCGAATGGCAGTGTGGATTAGAGTCGTTATAGCGATCAATATTTTATCGCTGTTTGACGGGAAATTTTCGGTTGGATGAAACAGAAGATGATCAGTTAGATTCTAGTTAGTCTTTTCAATGTCTTTTTTGAACATTTTTATCGAGAAATTCGGGACTGAAACTGAACACTTTCAATAAAATTCCTCCCAATTCCAGGCAACATCGAAATCTTCCACGACGGCCGATGGGGTGCGATCTGCGACGACGAGTGGGATTCGACCGAGGCGGAAGTGGTCTGCCGGCAGCTGGGCTTTCCCGGCCACATCAAGCCCACCCACAGTGGCCACTTTGGGAAGGCGAAGCGTAAGTAAATTAATCCGACAAAAGCCGCTTAAAGCATGGCTCTTTGGCATTTTCGACGTCTGTAACTAGTTGGCCACTTTACCAAGAGTGTGTGTGTGTGTCTTTAATTTGAATTTTGTTTGCTCGTGCCGTTTGAAAAGGAAAGTTCTGGATGGATAATCTGTTCTGCGCCGGGAAGGAGCGCGAGCTGGCCGATTGTCACTTTGACGGATGGGGCCACAGTGACTGCGAGCCGAGCGAGGCTGCCGGGGTGATTTGTCAGGATGATCAACAAGAGGAGCAGGACGGGGAGGAGGAGAGCCTGACCGAAAAGCCAATTCCGGAGCGCCTTAAGCCGAAAATGGCACGCCTGGAGGCGGCCGAGGGGTTTGAGGTGCGGCTGGCCGGAGGCAGGATACCGAACGAGGGACGAGTTGAGGTAGGTGGTTATATTATCTTGACTGAAATTTACCAACTCTGCGGGTTTTTTTCACATCACACATTGTTGGTAAAGAGTGAGGAAGGCATCAACCACATAGGTGGATTAAGTTAGCATTCCACAAATACTAACTGCGCGCATGCTTTTGCGAGTGATTTTACCAGCGGATTTTTGGCTGTGCACTATAGCTCAAAAGTTTGCATTTTTTGGTCTTCTAAAACATAAATATTTAAAAAATTAAACAAATCGAAGGGGTTAAAGTTGGTCAAAATTGAGTTTTTATTACAAAAAGTGAAATAAAAAAAAATGATTTATTTTTCTGAAAAGCCTAATTTAAACTACAACATTGTTAAAAGCTTTTTGGAACAAGCTAAATTTTATTTTGAAAAAAAAAACGTTCGAATCCAATGGATAAAAACAAATTCAGTATTTAAAAAAGTTTTTGCACCCCTTGAGCACCATAAGGCCATTACATTTTGTGATGAAACATGTAAAAAATTGAAAGTTTGACAAATAATTAGAACCAAGTGAAAAACGTTTTGTTCAGAAACTTATATCGAACATTTTTTCTCTTCAATTTGCGTGAAACTTTGACCTAAGGGGTAACATTTGTCTCTGAACACGAATCCGAGGTTCGTTTTTTGATATCTCGTGATGGAAGGGAGGTACGATCCCTTTCATTTTTGAGCATTCTAAAAAAAAGTGTTTTTAAATTTTTTGCAGCCTGAAACGGTGATGAGATAGAAATTTGGTGTCAAAGGGACTTTTATGTAAAATTAGACGCCTGATTCGATGGCGTACTCAGAATTCCGAAAAAATGTAATTTTCATCGAAAAAAACACAAAAAAAGTTTTAAAACTCTGCCATTTTTCGTTACTCGACTGTAATTTTTTTTGGGACATGTCATTTTAAGGGAAATTTAATGTACTTTTCGAATCTACATTGACCCAAAAGGGTCATTTTTTCATTTAGAACATTTTTTTCATTTTAAAATTTCGTGTTTTTCGAACTTTGTAGGGTTATTTCTTAGAGTGTAATAATGTTCTACAAAGTTGTAGAGCAGACAATTACAAAAAAATGATACATAAACATAAGGGGTTTGCTAATAAACATCACGAGTTTTCGCGATTTTACGAAAAAAAAGTTTTGAAAAAGTTTCATCATCGTCAACCACGACAGACACGGACGACAAAACAAAGAGAAACGCAAAAAGTAACTTTTGTTAAATTGTCTGCTCTACAACTTTGTAGAACATTGTTACACTCTAAAAAATATTCGAAAAGCACATTAAATTTCCCTTAAAATGACATGTTCCAAAAAATTTTACAGTTTAGTAACGGAAAATGGCAGAGTTTTTAAAACTTTTTTTTTCGATGAAAAATACGTTTTTTCGGAATTCTGAGTACGCCATCAAATCAGGCACCTAATTTTAAATAAAAGTCCCTTTGACACCAAATTTCTGTCTCATCACCGTTTCAGGCTGCAAATTATTGAAAAACACCTCTTTTTTCGCATGTTCAAAAATGGAAGGGGCCGTACCTCCCCTCCGTCACGAGATATCAAAAAACGGACCTCTGATTCGTGTTCAGGGACAAATGTTACCCCTTGGGACAAAGTTTCACGCAAATCGAAGAGGGGTCGGGGCAACTTTTCCCGATTTCGTGTGAGTTGGTAGAGAATTACCCAATGAAAAGATGATTTTTATAGAAAAGTATCATAATAAATACTTAATAAGGCAAAAAACTGTCAAAAAATGCTTGTCAATTTTTCCAAACTAAGTTATTTGTTGATAAATCACCATTACTCTAGTAACTCAACCCCTAATAGTCATCCCTGACTAATTTGGATTGAATAGTTTACCAATTAATTAGATTAAAAGTTTATATAACTTTGAAAATTTCATATAAAACTTATCAAAAATTAGTTCGCAATTCCCCACGAAAACAGCATGATTCGAGAAAAAAAAAGTTCTCCGATCGGGCTCAAAATTTTTTCTGAGGGTTCGTTGGCTGACATAATAAGACCCTTATTTTTGGCCATTAGGTTGACCTACGCCGTGTTAGGATGGTCCGAAAAATGGCCAGATTTGTGGATTTTTGCAAAAAAAAAAAAAAATGCATTATCCACATTGCTCCGTACCATTTAAACAGATTTTAGCTGTCTCGACGCACATGAAAGGTAATTAGTTTGCCTTTCAAGGAAAAATAAATTAGAGATCCGAAAAAACAGCAAAAAAAAAATGAAAAAGTCGTTAGAAATTTAAAGTGCTGTTTTGAAAGTTTCGGGGCCAAAGGGCCTTTGTCTGATAATATTTTAATCGGATTTCTCGGATTTTTTTTTTTTCAGTCATGATTTCAGTATTCCAAGCAGGGGTTGTGATGGATCGACATTTTTTCTGACAGTTGATTGAGTTCTTCTCTCATTTTCGCTACCTCTGCCTGACCTAGAGTTTCTGTTTTCGCTCAAGCGCACACGAATGAATGAGCGCCACAAAAAGTCACTCACATGCTCAATTGACACTCTCCCGAAATTCATTCGAGTATCACTAGCTTGTTTGACATTTGATCGGAATTTCGATCAAAGTTGCAATGACAGCTATCATTCGATCGCTCTTTTTCTCTATCACTGACTGTTGTTGCTGGTCGTGTACGCTGCGGATAGCCGAAAGTAGTTTTTTTAGTTTTAAGCTCGGTTTTGAGTTTGTATCTTTTTCTGCCCAAAAATGTCCGCGACGCCAAGTTCAGCGGAAAAGAAACGGTCGTTCCGGGACCTCACCAAGGAGAATGTCGAGTTTGTGGACGGTAAAGCTTGCTGCAACATCGGCGGCGGCGGCCAAGTAAAAAGATGTAGGTACTATCAAGAAAAGTATGAGCCCGGAAACATGGTGCGGCATTTCCGCTCTCGACATGTGCAGATCGCCAAGGAAAAAGGCTTCTTCCGGGAAGACGCGGAAGCGCCTGAGGAGAGACCTCCAAGGCCCCCTAAGAAAATCCAGGTTGCAATCAATCGGCAGATTGTGTCATCGGCATGTGCCCGCCTTGTAACAGTCAACAACCTGCCTCTGTCGGCCATTGACTGGCCGGCAATGCAGGATATACTCAAACCACTTGCGGACGCGATGCATGCAGAGTCCTTTTCCACATATAACACGAGATGTCTGTTGAACAGCGCTGCGGAAAGGATCCGCGGAAAAATGGCAGATGAGATGCGCGGAAAATTGATCTGCATAAAAATCGATGGCGCATCTCGCCATGGACGTCACATAATTGGTATCAACGCTCAATTCCGGCCTCGAGAAGGCGGGGACATCGTTATCCGAACGCTTGGTAAGTTGAAAAAAAAATAAATAAAAAGTTTTAAAATTTAATTTACGAGCCATGGTTTCAACATTTGAATACAAAAATTGTTTTAAAATGCATTATACACCTGTCCAGTTGTTTTGCAATCATTAGTAAAATGTCAAGCAAGGGACCATTCATAAACCACGTGAACACTTTTTGGGAAATCTCAAACCTTCAAAGTGGTTGATCCCCAAGTTGCGTAATTGGATGCAATGATAAGAACAAAATACCCATTTTATTACAGGCATGGTGGAGGTACGGGAGAAGCAAACCGGCAAGTTCTTGAAGAGTAAAATCCTCGAAATACTAGCCAAGTACGAGATCGGCGTCGAACGCATTTTTTGTGTGACGTGTGATAACGGGGCCAATATGTTGGCCACCGTTCGCGAGCTGAGGAAGGAGTTCGAAATAATCCTCAACGGACAGGCCAGCGACAACGAAGACGACGAAGCAGATGAACAAACCGCGTGGACAATTTTACGAAGCGTTTTGCCTGAATTTCAAGAGTCGGTGAATCTCGTCCGGTGTGGAGTACACACACTCCAACTGGCAGTGAACGACGTCACAAAGCGTCATGATCAGCATATTCGGCGCGTTTCGGAGGTGGCGAAACATTGCCGTAAGGTCGTTTACGCCCACAACTTCGAGCAGCGACCACTTCCGCCACTCCCCCCTCGAACAAGATGGGGTGGAATTAGAGCGTCCAATTTCCCGTCCCGGGAAAAAATTTCGCGGGAATTCCCGGGATTTCCCGAAAAAAAATATTTCCCGTTTCCCGGGAAATTTGTAAATTTCGCGGGAATTCCCGAAATTCAAGCATTTTCTTATACATTTTCTTAAATTTTTGGACTATTTTTCGAAAATGCTATGAAAAAATAATTAATGAACAAACTCAACATGATTTTGTTCAATTAAATCTATTGCTTGGTTTATATATAATGAATCTGATTATCAGAATTATTTCTGATAATATTAATTTTTGAAGCAACTGGGAATAGATCTTGCTTAATGAGTATTAAATTATTACAATTAGGTAAGCTTTTAACAGATTGATATTATTTCATCAAAACAATATTAACTCCTTACCTCCAAATTAAAATTGCGATTTTTTTTGCGAAATTACAATTTGAAGTAAAAGAATTATGGAGCACTGGTGCAACTACAGGTGTTAGAGGGTTAAATGTGAAAAAATAGAAGACTTTCTGTGGAATGATGTTAATTTATCGTATAATATAAATCATGTTGCAAAATAATACAAAAAAAAAATCATTGAAAAATTACTTTCTACTGTTTGTTCTAAAAAAATGCAAAAAATATATTCAAAGCTTGCTTCAAATATTTGAAAACATTGGGTTGTTTGGAGTAAAACCAACACTCAAAAGCTTTACCATTTGTTCAAGAGCTGAAACCAGTATTTGTCTGTTTTTCATAATTTCTGCATGTTTTTGCCTTCCTCACCTTAATGAGGAAAGGCTATTAAATCACTCGAAAAATGAACTTCTCTATCGACTCAGAATCAAATTCTGAGCAAATGTCTGTGTGTGTGGTGGGATGTTGATCAAAAAATTGTCACTCGATTATCTCAAGACTGGCTAAACCGATTTTGTCGGTTTTGGCCTGATTCGATCCGTCCTGTGGTCCCATAAGTCGCTATTAAAAATTATGGAGATTAGTTAAGTACTTCAAAAGTTATGCTAAAAAAACGATTTTAACAAAAGTTCGGAAGATTGTAAAAAGGGTGGTTTTTGTAAGAAAACCCGTCATGCTATACATTTTCAGAAAGGTATTAAAAAGACCTTTCCAACGCGTCCAAGACATTGAAGATCTGACAACCTTATCAAAAGTTATAAGCACTTAAGTGTTATTTACGCACTTTTTGGAGGCCGGATCTCAAATATTTTGATGAAAACGTTGTCCGGATCTCTCATGCGACCTATCGTTGGATAGGTAATCAAAATACCTTTCCAACGCGTCCAAAACATTGAAGATCTGACAACCCTATCAAAAGTTATAAGCACTTAAGCGTTCTTTACGCATTTTTTGGTGGCCGGATCTCAGATATTTTGATGGAAACGTTGTCCGGATCTCTCATGCGACCTATCGTTGGATAGGTAATCAAAAGACCTTCCCAACGCGTCCAAAACATTGAAGATCTGACTACCCTATCAAAATTTATAAGCACTTAAGTGTTATTTACGCACCTTTTGGAGGCCGGATCACAGATATTTTGATGAAAACGCATTTTGGAGGCCGGATCTCATGATCATCTCATCTTATCTCATGATATTCATGCGACCTATCTTTGGATAGGTAAGTAAAAGACCTTTTCAACGAGCACGAATTGGATTGAAGATCTGACTACCCTATCATAAGTTGTAACCACATAAGTGCCCTGCAATATGAAGATCTGACTACCCAATCTAGTGGTATGAATAATGAGTCAAATTGATAAAACTCTGAAAAACACCGCCATTTTGTGTCTTTTTTGGATAGCACCCTTTAAATGTGAGGAAGGCACCAACCACCTAAGGGTGGATTAAGTAACGTTTTTTTTCTCATTTCAATAAACTGGTCACAGAGGCAAGTTAAAAAGAAATTTTATGATTGTGGATTATGGATTGGAAAAATACCAAAATACATTTTACTGTAGTTGAATGATTTTTTACAGGCAGTCAAGCTGATAATTGATCTTTACACTTATTAAAACCATTAATGTTGATGTCCTATACAATTTGGTTGCATATTTTTAATTAAAACCAAGATCATAACAATTTTCAATAAATTTAAAATTTCCCGGGAATTCCCGGGATTTCCCGGGAAATTAACTGAAAATTTCCCGTTTCCCGGGAAATTTGTAACCCCGGGAAATTGGACGCTCTAGGTGGAATCTATGACATGCTGTCAAACTTTGCAAAGGATAAAGATTTCTACGTGGATATGGGCTCGAGATTCGAAGAACTTGGTAAGTTGTACGGCGAAAGGGATAATTCTTTGATTACCGTAATCTGGGGTGAATCGGGACTACAGTCTGAATAGGGACAGCAGTTTTTAGAGCACTTAAAGCTTTTAAATTTGGAAATGGATGTACACATTTTGTTGGCCTGAGTCTGTTCTAACCGAAACCAACCAGTAAAATCAAAATATTGTGCTCCAACATGGTTAAAACTGCTGTCCCAATTCGCCCCATGTGTCCCGATTGACCCCAGTTTACGGTACGTAAAGTATAATTTGGGAATTTAGACGACCCTCCCTCCCCCAACTCTCCCTTTTTCTTAACAAACCGCATCACGCATCAAAATCGCAATCCTTTTCCTATTCCTAGAACGCGTAACGCAAGGCATCCGAGGAATCCGAGGTCCGTTTTTCGATATCTCGTGACGGAGGGGCGGTACAACCCCTTCAATTCTTGAACATGCAAAAAAGACATGTTTTTCAATAATTTGCAGCCTTAAAAAGATGATGAGATGGAAATTTGGTGTCAAAGGGACTTTTATGTAAAATTGGACGCCCAACTTGATGGTGTGCTCAACATTTTGAAAAAACTGAATTTTTCATCGAAAAAAACACACAAAAAAGTTTTGAAAACCCTGGCATTTTCCGTTACTCAATTTTAATTTCCGTTACTGTATTTTTTTTTTGGAACACGTCATTTAAAGGGAAATTGAATGTACTTTTCGAATCTACATTACCTCAGAAGGATCATTTTTCATTTAAAACAAAAAAAAAATCTTTTTAAAATTTCGGGGGGTTCAAGGGGTTTGCTAATAACCATAATCAGTCATCGCGATTTTACGAAAAAAAAAAGTTGTAAAAAAGGTACTTTTTGCGTTCTTCTTTGTTCTGTCGTCCGTGTCTGTCGCGGGTGACCATTAACGGCCATGCTCAACGACGACTAACTTTATCAATTATTTTTCGTAAAATCGCGATAACTTGTGATGTTTACAAGCAAACCTCTTCTGTTTATGTATCATTTTTTTGGTAACTGCACCACAACTTTGTAGAACATTGTTACACTCCTAATAATAACCCTGCTAACATAGAAAAAAACACGAAATTTTAAAATGAAAAAAAATCTGTTCTAAATGAAAACATCACCCTTCTAGGTACATTAAATTTCCCTTTAAATTACATGTTCCAAAAAAATAAAGGTGAGTAACGGAAAATAGCTGAGTTGTTAAAACTTGTTTTGTGATTTTTCGATTAAAATAAGTTTTTTTTTTTAATTTTGAGTACACCTTCAAGTTGGGCGTCCAATTTAATATTAAAATTACTTTGACATCAAATTTCCATGTCATCACCGTTTTAAGGTTGCAAATTATTGAAAAACATGTATTTTTTGCATTCTTCACGAGATATCAAAAAACGGACCTCGGATTCGTGATCAGGGACAAAAGTTTCCCCTTAGGACAAAGATTTACGCAAATTGAAGAGGGGTCGGTGCAACTGCGGATAATTAGTCATATTTTTTTTATTTTTTTCGGGCTTGATACGATTTTTTGTGCATAATCCTATTTGACGCGGTAGCAAACATGCAAAATACCGTAGAGCAACGTACCTGTCGACAGGGACTGCTAAGTGCATCTCCAGCGCGGGGGGCAATCATCGATGCAAATCTAATTTGCACCCAAAGGCAAGCAAACCGCGGTACCTGTCGCTGTAGCAAATTTGCACTCAGTACTTCGGGATTTCACTTTGCTACCCGGTATTCAACCTGTTGGATACCGCGCCAACTGGAATGATGTGCACATATCTAGTTTTTTTTTTTTTCAAATAATATGGTTATTTTTTATTACCTTTTTTTATTTATTTCAGATTTGACGGACAGCTGGAGTTTCATTCATGATTACCTGGAAACATTTGAACCGGTATACTATTGCACGAAAAACATGCAGATGCATCACGTCGGTCTGTCAGACTTAGTGATGGCCTGGTTGGACGCGGCTTATAAGGTGAGCATGGTTGAAAGCAGCCTCGCGAAAGAGCTGTACCAAGCTCTGGATAGCCGATTGCAAATGCTGAAAAAATGCCTGCCGCTCAAGGCGGCTCTGTTCTTGGACCCCAGATTCCATTATCTTGATTCGAGTCTGTTCAAAGACGACGAAAAGGCTGAGCTTCGGGTAAGTTTGTTAATAATGTGTATAAAACTTTAAAAGAAACGTTTGCATGATCAATTGATTACCCAAGTCACCCTGATACACTGAACACCTGCTCGTTTGACACTTTTTTGAAACGCTTCTATAAACAACACAAATAAACCCGTTTTTTGATTGGTAAATTCTAAATCTAGATTCGAATGTTTTTCTAAAACAAACATGGCCGCAAAATGTCCGATAGGGAATGATGCCTTTCAGAGCCTTAACATATTTTTTATTACAGAAATTCATCAGAGATACCTCCACGCGAATTGCTGCTCTGTCGTCGGTCGCTGATGAAACGCCACAATCCGCCGAACCGAAACCCAATCCGCGCGACGGATTTCAAGCTTATTTGTGCGGGATGTTCGGAGGTCAACCCACCACCTCCAAGGCTGGCGGAAAACTCATTCTGGACGAGCAGATTTTATCCTTAGATGCTACCCTCCAGCAGCCTCACACAATTGATGTTTGGGAATTCTGGCAATCGCGGAAATCCTCCCATCCCGAGCTGTACCAGGTGGCCTCTCTAATTTTTAGTGTTCCATCCAATCAGGTCTCAGTTGAGCGTGCCTTCAGTGCGCTGCGCCTTGTGTTGGCTGATCAACGCACCTCCCTTGGCGAAGAAACATTAGAGATTATTTTGATCCTAAAGCTCAATGTGCAGCTTTTCAACGAGGTTCTAGTTGAGCTGACCAGTGACGTGGAAGACGAGTGAAGGCAAAATTGCGCATTTTCCTACTTTGAATTGTTTTTTTTTTTTGCCGACTTTGAATTGCTTTATTTGCCGTTATTACCTTGTTTTTTCATCGCCATCATCTACAAACCAGAAATAAATCAATGAATTCCAGCTATAGTCGTAAATTTTTTTTTCCCATAATAATGCATGGGCATTGTTTGGCCTAGCCCAGCACATGTTTTAAAAATAATAATGTTGAGAAAAACCTTACCTGTTGGAAAATATTCCTAAAACTAATTGAAATCCTATCAAAGTCACCCCGGTTAACGGTATTCAAAAGATTTTCCCAATGAGCCTAAAACATCGATGATCTGATAAACCTAACAACAATTATTAGCACTTAAGTATTATTTATACACTTTTCAGAGACCGGTTCGATGAAAATGATGTCCAAATCCATCATGCAACACGTCGTTATTTGGATAATTCAACACTTTCACTGAATAGTGAAAGCTACAATATTTCATGAATAAATGAAAGTTGCTAGTATTTATAATTGAGCTGAAAAGTCATCGATTGTGATTGGACACTCAATAATATTTTAACTGAATGAATGTACATGGAAGAGAAAATCTGAATTAATATAAATTTAAAAAAACGCCTTTCAAATGAGCCTTAAACATCGACGATCTGATAACCCTATCAAAAGTTATGAGCACTTTAGTGTTATTTATACAGTTTTTAGAGGTTGGATCTCAGATATTTTGTTTAAAATGATAGCCGGGTCCATTAAAATTAGCGAATCCAAGAATATCCGTAAATTTCTATATTAAGAAAAATGTATTTGAAAGGTTTTTCCGATGGTTCTATAAAACAATCTTGTCAAATGAAATGAGTTATGAAACATAAATTATTAAATATTTTAAGGGCGAATGATGTGATTTTGTTACAAATTTGTTGTAAACAGATAGGACGTGTGGCAAGATAGTACGCAAGCGACGAAGTAATACATGAATGTGAGGAAGGCACCAACCACCTGAACTGCCGTTCTACGCATAATTGTCCCATGTTCAAAAAAGTAAAAAAAAACGTGATTGAAATTTTTCGACCGATTTTTGTGTTTCCCCGAATTGCCCCAGTTAGCAGTTTATGATCTTCATTTGTGATCCTCTTGCTATGCAACAGGTAAACAAGATATAATGCTTCGTAAAATTAATGATTCCGTGTAGGAAAATACTTGGTGGGACAATTATGCGTAGAAGTGTAACGATGAGACAAACAGACTTCTTGTTGTTTTTATTGACTTTCCGAACAAAGTACTAGATAACGTCAAACTAATCTTAAAAATGTCAGAAAGTCAAAATCGTCCAAAAATGACATGGGACAATTTATGCATAGAACGGCAGTGAAGGTGGGTTAAGTTAAGTTTTTAAACGTTTATTCAGTAAGTTTTCTCATGTCATACCCGTGAAAAGTTTGGCGAGAATTGACACAGTTTCGCCAAATGTCAGCCTGACGCATGTCATTAATTTCATGCGATGAAATGTTCCAAATGTTACCAGAATTGAAAGTTTCACAATACGGCTTAGGTGTCAGAAGGTTTGAATATTGAGCCAATCCAAACCTCTTTTTACACTTAAGCTACCATCCGCCTCGGGATTCTAACTGATGACCTTTGGATTGTGAGTCCAAATGTCAACCAGTGACTCTACCGAGGCAGTTTATTTTCCCACGACGACTCCATCACCTGGACTGAGCAGGACAAACGCCTGACGGAATGCGTGATGAGACAAATCTCGTCTCGAAAAATGCTACTGGGGACGACTAAGACCGAGCCCAGGCCAACGAGAGGCAACTACGCTTACCATTAAATCACCGGCCCCGAGAAAAAAGTGTTAAAAAGTTTCATTGCACTAAAAAAAGCTTTATTGTTGTGTTTAATCAAAACAGCAATCTATGCTTCATTTTAGGACTTAATTGCAATTTTAAATTTCAAGCTCAGCGACTCACTTCGCCGTCATCCAGCACGCCGAAAACTTGGATTACCCATCCGACGCTCACGCTGCACCTTGCGCAGAATGTTGTCCTGGTAAGAGTAACGCAGCGCTCGCGACATCTTGTCGTAGTTTAGTGGTTCTATTGCTTGTCCCACAGCTTGGCCAACCCAGCAGGGTCTAAGGTCTCGAAAAAGCCCGTGTCGCGGCTCTTCCACGCGATGTATCTGTTGTAGCGCTGGGCCGGAACGTTCAGCAGTTGCTGCAAAAGGTCCACAGTAGGTGGCCATCTGGAAAAGGTGAGAGTTGGTTAGGAACATCCTGCTTTGAGGTCAGTAGAATAAAGTACTTACTGGTATTGAGTTCCGGTCCGTCGGGAAAAAACTCCCGCTTGTCGGGAATAAAAACACCGGGAGTGGTCCGTTCCGAAGAGCAGCTGTTGCACTCAACGGTGGTGATGGGGTCGGCAACTTCAGGTTCAGTGTGTGGATCATTGTTGTCATTTTTGTTTATCTCATCCAAGCAAGCAATGGAAATTAAAGAGAGCAGCAGAGAGAGAGAAGGCAAGCCGTCATGTCAGCGTAACTCATTGAGAGTCAAAATCGGAATCCTCTCGGTTTAACTACACGTGAGCTCACTGAGTGTAACGTTCATTCGACCGGCCCTCTTTTGAGCGATCACTTTACACTGAAATCATGATAGGCGTTCTGAGTTCTCTATCAACGATCAAATGGAAAATTACAGCTGATAGACTAACTGTGTCAAATTTCGTTCTATCACTATCAGTGATCAATCCCTTTTTGAGCCCTGATTCCAAGATACGATTTTTTGAAAATAAAAACTGGGGTTTTCGGCGAGCCACGCGCAAAAACGAGAAAATTACGAAAACGGGGAAACATCAACTTTTTTCTCTAAAACTGCGATAAAAAAATTCCCTAATTTGAAAGACGCAACATACCGGAGAAAAAATGTGTGTCGTTCGAGTCCAGATTCGATTCCAAAAGCCTTGGAATTTTTTCACATCGGATAATCGAATCTTTGGATAATTTAACCACAGAATAAATATTTAAGATCCAAGATGGTGGCCAAAATGGCGGCGATGAAATATAAAAAAATGCATTTTTTATTTTATCAGGAAATCAACTATTGAAAAGAATTTGTCTAAAATGGGGTGAAAAACTCGAATTTAACGGTAAAAATATTGTTTTTTGTTCGATTACCCTTAGTTCCTGAAAACCGTCAGATAATCAAATTTCAGATGATCAAAACTTCGAAAAATTTAATCTTAATCGAATAAAAAAACTTTCTCAAACAGAAATTTAAATAAATAAACAACAAAACTTTTTCAACATTACTTTTATTACAAACAATTCTATTATTGTACAATTCATTTAGTATATGGGTCATTCCACCTGAACTGTGCAAGAAAAAATGCAAATTTGAAAATTACCATCTCCTATTCTGCTCAAATTTGGCAGAGCTGTTGAGACTATCAAAACATGCAAAAATCCCGAATTTCATCCAAATCGGACCACCCCCTCCATTTTTGTACCCTCCCAAAAAATCGACTTTTTGGCGATTTTTGAGCGAAACCCCTATCTTCAAACGACGATAACTCAGGAACCACAAATCTTAGAGAGTCGGTCTTAGACTCAATTTTGAAGGAAATTGGACGTAGAATCCATTTCCGTGATCAAAATTTGGATTAAAATATTTTTTCTACCTGTATTGCGCAATTGAAAACTTTAAATGGCCGTATCTCAAAACAGCCCTATTTATTTTTTAAATTTGACCTCACCATCGTATTCCTCGTCCAATTTTACATAAGAATCACTTATCGACAGAAAGGAATATGTTTCGTTCCAGAGATATCGAATTTTAAAGCTTTAAGCAATTGAGATTCCCTAAATTAGCTACAGTCACCGCATATGCTAGATGCACTCGGGCGCGCTGATCAATAATTACTACCTGGTTATTTATTGAAATAAGATTTCATCCCAATTAATCATTAGCAAATTAGACAAAAACTGAAGGAAACTGCTGTATTAATCTTAAATTAAAAAAAAAGTATACGGTGAATTTATGTGCTAGCCCACAGGACAGAGCAAGAACGACACGCAATACAGGGCAGAATGGAATTCCCGCTGAGCTAGCAGGAAATTGAAATTGATCTTGTAAGTAACACTTAAGAAAAAGTGTACGATACATTATCGTGTTAAAAATTATGAATTAACATGAATAAAACTCTCGTGAAGCATGATTAAGCAAGAGGATTTCTGGAAAGTATAAAACTGAAAAATGTAAGAAAATCACAAAGATTAATCGGATTTATTATCTGATTAAGATCAAATTAAGTGGTGTTGATTTCGACACCATCCGAACATTTATCTTTTTTTTTGTCAATCATTTCGAAATCTTGGAAGACGATACAGCTGCTGTCCACATGTATCAGAAATGTATGGTTTTGTTTTTGAAATTAAATGTACCAGAATTGAAAAAAAAAATCATCAATTATTCAGATGAAACTGGCTCACAATATAAAAATCGGTTTAATATGATCATGCTCAATCTTTCAAACCGTAAGGCAGATTTTGGGGTTTATTGCTGAATGGCACTATTTTACTACCGCTCATGGCAAAAGCTCTAGAACCCATGAGAATTATTCCATCTACTACATCCAGCTCTACATTTGTTCTTGCTTCAAATAAAAGACATAATTTGATCAAGTGGGAAGAAATGAGGAATTAGGAAAAATATGAAAACAATAGAAAAATGTTATTTTTTTAATTGTGTTGTAAAAACGTTGTAGCATTTGCAAATAATTATAAAAAGTTCAAATTTTACCTAATATGGTTCAAAAAACAGTGCATTCAAAATTACCCAATAAATATTCCTATAACAAATAATAAATTGTTTAAGTATTGATTATCTCAAAATCGTATAAAATTATAAAAATAATTCATCTTACAGAACACCAGGTAGTAATTATTGATCAGCACGACTGAGTGCTTCTAGCATATGCGGCGAGTGTAGCTAATTTAGGTAATTTCAAGAACTCAAAACTTTAAAATTCGATATCTCTGGAACGAAACATATTCCTTTCTGTCGATAAGTGATTCTTATGTAAAATCGGACGGGGAATACGATGGCGAGGTCAAATTTAAAAAATAAATAGGGCTGTTTTGAGATACGGCCATTTAAAGTTTTCAATTGCGCAATACAGGTAGAAAAAATATTTTAATCCAAATCTTGATCACGGAAATGGATTCTACGTCCAATTTCCTTCTAAATTGAGTCTAAGACCGACTCTGTAAGATTTGTGGTTCCTGAGTTATCGTCGTTTGAAGATAGGGGTTTCGCTCAAAAATCGCCAAAGAGTCGATTTTTTGGGAGGGTACAAAAATTGAGGGTACAAAAATTGTTCCGCTTCAGATGGAATGACCCATATGACAATTCATTTGTAATATAATATAATGTTCTTCAAAATATATTCAAAGTTCTCCTCCAATCCTCGAACTCCATCGCAACCGTGCCCAGTATCCAGTCAGCATCTGTAAACTAAGTATTGGATTAGTTTATTATCTATTGTTTCCAAATTACCCAAATTACTTTTTCAATAGAGGAGAAAAGCAACTTGCGACAAAATTTTGAGGCTAGGAATTTTGACAGGTATGATTTCCTTAAAGTATTCGCCTCCTTTTCTCTCCCACAGAAAACCGGGGAACAATGTAGCTGTCAAACTAGGCCAAAATGTTAAAGTCACTCACAAAATGAACTTTGAGTGATTTGAGTTCATTTCTGACGTCACGATTTTCTTCTCTAATATCTCCTCGACTCAAATATATTTAATCATCGTCCTCTTCAGCTTCACAATCATCATGATAATCGTCATCTTCGTAATCTCCAGTTTAAATATCTGAAATAAAAAAAAAATCACTCCGGATTTGAAGGAAAAATATTCACCAAAAATAATTTACCAATGCATTTCCATTTTCTACACTAGCAACTCCTATCCATCCGTCATTAGAATATGAAACAGGAACAAGAAACCGCTCATGAAACGAGAAAATCATTGAACTATTTAAACAAAAACAATCAAACCAATAACAGCGCAACACATTGAACCGCAGAACAAATGGCGCAACCACATCGCAAATTTAGAATACCGCAATCGCAGCAACCAGGGCAAAGTATTCGTACTGGAATTTTGACAGCAGGAGTAGCACCAAAAATATTTTGTTTGTTTAGAATTTGGCGGAGGCAGTTCCGGGGGATCTTTCACCAGAACCGAGTACAGGATCGGAATGGAAGATTCCGAACCTGTGAACTCCTTAACCTGGGCGAGATCTGAAAATCTAACGGATTTTTTAGAATTTAGGGAAGTGTTTGAATTTTGTGGTTCCGGAACTCCCTCGGAAGTATCTGAAATGGGAAAATTAAATTCACAAGCATTTGGTTCTGCGGGCGGTTCCAAGATGGAAGCCGCCGCAGTTGGTTGTGAACGATCAACCAAATCTAGATCGATAACCGGCGATTCCGGTACCGAATCCACCGGTCTTGCAGAGACATCCGATAAAACGTCTGTCAAAATGGCAATTTTTTTTTTTTTTGCAGAGGATAGGACATTGCTCTTTTGCTTACTGTCTTGACCTTAGTGAGAAATGAATGTCGCAAAACTTTAAAAATACCTTTGGCGGGTTTTAAAAAATCATGCATGCCAAACAGCGGGATAGTTATAAAAGTCATTGTTTTTGTTTTTGACATTAAGTTTAGATGAAGAATAGAGAAAAATATTAATAAGCGTCCGTTCACAACCACGGCTCAAGCTGGTATGGCTGGTTGGGGGGGTGCGCACTTTACCAAGTATGCTTTCAGCTTAGAGCAACACATGTCTCATGGTGAGAAACATTGGAAAGTGATAAACATTGAATGAAGAAGATAATTAGCGAAAATATTGTGCACTGTATTCCGCCGGGGAATTGAACCCCGTTCTATCTTATACCGTGAGAACGCATCACCGATCTGCCAACGGAACCAAACCATCTAAGACCTCTTAGAACGTGATCTGTTTCTACTGGGTAATCGTATGACATATGTTCCATGTCTCCGACGCAACCATAACACCAATTCTTTCGCTCTTCTATTATGTCAATTTTTCTCTCTTTCCATTGGCTCTCCGAGATCCTTGTGGGTCAAGTATATTTTTAGAAGCATTTGTGTCGTGTTCATTAGGGTCATTGGGCTTTCAGCTTGTTATTTTCACGAAACTGTGGCTACCATGGTTACGGGAGGCCTCTGGAGATCGTTGTTTATCGCGTTTGAAAATGATTGGCTCCTGCGATCAACGATCGCAAAAATGCTTGGGTGGCTGTCAAATGTCAGTTTCTCGCCACCAGTAATATCAACGTTTACTAACAGCAACTTCAAAAATGTCCAGTTGTGTTATTGCAAACTAATCCCAATTGTAATTTGCTCTTCATAAATCAGGTCCGCAGCGCCGGCAAGTCTTGGGGCTCGATCTGCGCCGACGGGTGGTCCCTGCTGGAGGGTAACGTCGTCTGCCGGCAGCTGGGCTTGGGCTACGCCAACGACGCCATCCAGACGGACTTTTTCGGCGGTTCCAACCGGTCCGAGATCGTGCTCAGTGGAACCGAGTGCTACGGCAACGAGAGTAGCTTGGCCGAGTGCGCCCACCACGAGGTCACTTCGTGGGCTTCATGCAGCGAGCGAGGGAGCCACGTGGCTGCGGTGACCTGCGTGGACAAGATGGCCGACCTGGCGTTTGACCACGTGGAGATGGAGCAGTCACTGCACCTGGAGGATCGACTGATGTACTTGCTGCAGTGTGCGATGGAGGAGAATTGTGTGGCGACGCAAGCTTACGAGATTCAGCGGGATAATCCAAATTGGCACCTGGAGACGCGGAGGCTGATGAAGTTCACGGCCCGGGTGCTCAATACGGGCACGGCCGACTTCCGGCCGCACATACCGAAGCATCTGTGGGAGTGGCATTTGTGTCACATGTAAGTTGAACCGTTTTCTTTAGAGGTTCATCAAATATTCATATTCTTTTTATTCATTTCTGCAGGCACTACCACAGCATGGAAGTGTTTGCGACGTTCGATATCTACGACCGTCACGGAAAAAAGGTTGCCGAGGGACATAAAGCGTCCTTCTGTCTGGAGGACAACCAGTGCCTTCCCGGAACGGAACCAAAGTACGCGTGTGCCAACTACGGAGATCAAGGTCGGTTTTTTAACGACTTCCAGCGAAAAAAAAAATCAAAAACTTTAATCATCAAAATTTCCCCCCTTCAGGAATTTCCATCAACTGCGCGGACATTTACCGGCACAACATCGACTGCCAGTGGGTGGACATCAGCGAGCTGGACACTGGCCTGTACACGCTGAAGGTGGCCATCAATCCGGAGTTCAAGGTGCCGGAAATGAGCTACGACAACAATGCGGCCATTTGTTCGCTGCTGTACACGGAGACGTACGCCCGGGCGTTCGACTGCCGGATGGTGCGACCCTAGGAGAGAGTGAGGAAGAGAAGTGTGGGGTGGGGCAAATTGTGTTCTGTAACAAAAGCGCAAAATAAATTAAAACAACATTGGCGCGAAGTGCCAAAAACAATGTGTTCGGTTTATTTAGTACTGATTGAGTTTTGCAATTAGTTTTGTGGTTGAAAACCTCTGTTAAGCAAGGCTTTCACTTCGTAGTTTGGTTCAAAGTAATGGTACGTGTTTGGGATTTGATAACATTGCTAGCAATCGCAATGCAGGCCAAGGGTGAAATGATACCTTTTCGGTTGACACCCGGTGAGGAACATCCTGGAAGGAGCGGAACTACATCCGTAGTGCTGTTAGTTGATCTTGGTCAAAACAGCTGCTCTGGTTTCTTGCAAGTTACCCATTTTCTTACCTCCACGTTGGCTTGGTTTCGTCATCATGATGACAACACGTGACCTTGCTGGTGGCCTGTGGAAACGAACTCGTAAACCTTTGACCAGCGAGGGTCAGAGTCGAGACGGCCAAAAGAAAGGGATGCGCAATGTGGGAAGGGAAGATTGTAGACGGTATTGTTTTGATTCACAGCATGTTGAGTTAACTGTTGTGGATGTACCTGATACATCGCAATACGGGGTTTCTCTTCTTTCCACTTTCAGCTACTATCTATCTTCTATTTCTTTATTATGTATTACTGATTTTCTAATTCGGCTTCTGTTTACTATCCACCATTTTATTTTGATTGCATGATCCTTTGTTTCTCTTATTTTCATATACTAATGCATCTTTTTGTTTGTTTGTTTTGTTTTTGTTTGTTTTCATTTTCATGTCGTGTCTGGGCCTACGGTTGGAGAACGATTGCACCACGACAACCACTTCGGAGTGATATTATCACACTGGAGACAACAGCAACAACATCAGAAACCCTGATGTCACTCAGGTTCCCGCAAGTAACTGTATCATTATTTTAAAGTGTTTATATTTTACTAACATCCCTTTCTTTGCAGAGCATGGACTACATTATAAAGCGGCAATGTGGGAAAGGGAAGTAATTTGTGATTGTAGAAGGTATTGTTTTGATTCACAGCATGTTGAACGAACTGTTGTGGATGTACCTAGAACATCGCAACTCGGAGTATCTCTTCTTATTATCTCCAACTACTTTAGTTCTGTTTCACTTATCTTTCAAGTCTCCTCTACTCAATTTGCCAGTTTTAACTGCTATGTGTTTTCCCTAACAAAAACTGATCTCCTTAATATGCGAACGAGGTTAATTCTCGGGTTAATTCCTGTTCATATTTGATGTATTCTTTATTCATTGTCTAATTTATTTATTAATTAAAATATTATTTTAATCGGCTCCTAAAGTTGTCATTAATGCTATCTAAGCTTATATGATATTATTTATCCTTTATCACAAAGCTTTTTTCACAAATTATTGCCTATATTTTTAATCTACTTCATACAGCTTTTACTCTTCTTTCCTTCAACATACAATTATTCTTTCAGTAGCGAACTTTATGTAGTATGCTTTTTCCTTTATTGTCTATTGTTTTAATCTACGCCCTTTTCTTCAAACAAGTAAGATTTGAGTCCTTACTCAATATATTGAATGATCAAAGTCACACACATAACATTATTGTACTTTTGATAAATTTTTGAATAACATGCTTAGGTTCAAAACATTGTAACAAAACACCGCGACAGAAGAAATAGCAACAGATAAACTCGACTCAACACTAGGGGAGATTTCACTGTAAATAACAATTAGTTTTTGAATTCAAACTAAAAATAAAACAGTTTTTTGCTTTAATGAAAGTTGATAGGCACACTATAAATGGTTAGGCGCTTATACTTACATCAAACCCTACGTAATGTACCACCCCCGGCCGAGTTAAAATGCGTAACCGGAAAAGAAGGTGTGCATGCCTGGCACGAACACTCAAAGCGTGTTCTAGCGTGTTGCTCGTACTGACTCAGAGCAAGGGTAAGATGTAGGTGTAAGGGCAGTGCGTGTTCGTCGGGAACCTGGTGCATAAGATCGGTCAAGGCCCGTTCTTACACTGAAAATTGCGAATTGCGAATTGCGAATTGCTAGCAATCGCAATCATTTAGAGGTGGTAAAAAAAAGAGCGAGCCGTGGTTCTTTTTGAAACCCTGGTCTTTTGAAAGAACCGTTTCAAGATGGAATGATTTTTAAACTTTTGTTTGGGTTATTCTCCGTCAACTCTCACGACATCGGGAAAAGATGCCCCGAACCTTCTTCGATTTACGAAAAAAAAAGTTTTGAAAAAGTTACTTTTTGCGTTTCTCTTTGTTTCGTCGTCCGTGGCTGTCGCGGGTGACCATGAACGGTCATGATCAACGACGACCAACGACGACCAACTTTAAGGGGTCGTACCGCCCCTCCGTCACGAGATATAAAAAAAACGGACCTCGGATTCGTGATCAGGGACAAAAGTTACCCCTTAGGACAAAGTTTCACGCAAATCGAAGAGGGGTCGGGGCAACTTTTCCCGATTTCGTGTGAGTTGGTAGAGAATTACCAGTTTATATTTATGTTTATAGTTAAATTAAATTTATTGAATTTCCTGCAAATTTTAGTATTAAATTTGTTTTCGAGAATTTAAAATGCAATTTCTAACTGTAACTAGGAGTACTGTTGTTACAACCTACTAAATACGGTCCTTAAATCGTCGCTTGTGTGATGTCTTGTGACACGTCCTATCTTTTTACAGCAGACGTGTCACAAGATAGCACACAAGTGACGAAATCCTAACAAACCGTTACACAAAATATCGATTGTTTTGATGTTTACAGCTTGTTTGACACCTAAAGATGGCCATTCACTAAAATTTGTGCGATTCAAAAGCAAAAACGAATGTCCGGGATTCGAAGCACAACAAGTAATTTCAATTTTAAAAACTCTGATGAAAATTTATTACAATAGACATATTTTGCAAGCATTCTCTTAAAATTTATGCACTCATCTTGATGATATTTCTGCATTTCCAACATATTACTATTTTTTTCGGATTTCGAATGAATAAGTTATTTTACTCATTAGTCTTACTCAATTTATAGTTTTACACTTAATACCTATTCCAAAGAAGTAGATCTAAATAAACAATTCGTCATTTTCTTCAAGGTTGCTTTAGTGGAAACACTCCAGTGGAAAGTTACCGTCGTTATAAAAAAGGTTATATTTTGTCAGGCTGTATTTGCAATATTAATTGAACAACTAAGCAACATCTGCTTTCAAAAGCACATATTTCCCACCATGCAAAAACAATGTCTGATTCAGTAGAACATAGGTAGCGTTTCAGAAAAAAGGCGTTCATAACATGTAAAATAAAATTTACTCATCATTATTAATCATGGACTCCATCAAGAAGCTTTATCGTTACAAGTTTTTTCAACATACCCAAACGGAACCATCCGAATTTTACCAAAGCGTAGTGATAACACCAAACAAAGCCGCTCGATTCACCGGCCTCGATGTGTTCACCGAAGGTTACAAGTTCTCCTGGAGGACTTTTTGTATGATCGTTTCAATTTTGGTCTACATTTACTGTTGTGTTTTCACGGCTTACGAGCTTCGCTGTAATATGGAGAAATTGATTTTCTGCCTTCTCACGAGTGGATTGGCTCCACACAAAACTGTAAAAGTTTGGACTTTTTTGGTGTTTCAAAAGGAGCTTTACTGGTTTCATCAATACACCAAGGATTTGTACCGCGAGGAGTGTAATGATCGTACCAAGTCCATGTTGATGAAAAATGTTTCCTTGCTAAGTGTGACTGTTAAGTTGATGTTGGTGGCTTATACGTGCATTTCTTCTGCCATGGATATTGTTCCGATCATTTCTTCAGCTGTTTCTGGGGAGAAGACTCTCCCCTTTGGATTTTACATTCCGTTTTTGGATCATACATCGTCGGTCGGATTTGCATGTAACTTTATTATACAAGGAGCTCTTACAGTGTATGTGCTTTGCTCGGGATATGGAGCAGATTGTATCTATTTGATTGCCATGGCTAGCTCATTCACTCAGATTGATGTACTCATGTCGGCTTTGAAAGAATTGACCACGGAAATCGAAGCAAAGAAGCAAGATGTTGGCGAATGTTTGAATCAAATAATTGTTCGCCATCAGGAACATTTGAAGTAAGTTTTTCATGACATTTGAATCTTTTTTAATCAACTATTCCATTTCAAAGGTACTTGGGAACACTCGAATCTGTGTTTCGATTCTATTTCCTGGTGAACTTTGTAAGTTTGGCACTGACTCTCATTCTGTCATGGTATGCAGCAATTATCGTAAGATCATCATTCAATCCAAAATAGTCGAATTTCTAAACATTTTTTTCGTAGCTCTCCTGGTACCAAGGGTATGGCTTCATTCTGTTTATCAGCTATGGACTGTTTTTCGGATGTTTTTTGGGAACACTGCTGGCAATGAAGGTAAACGAATACTAATCCCTTAACATGCTCCTTTTCAACTCCTCACATCCAACAGAGTGAACAGCTGGAGCGTGCAATTTACGACGTTCCCTGGTACAAGATGTCACTGGCGAACCAGAAGTCTATGAAGTTCCTGCTGAACTCGGCCCAAAAGCCCGTCAGTATGACGTTCATCTTTTACAAACTGGACGTGCCCACCTTTTTGCAGATGTACAAAATGATCTACAGCACGTTCACCATGCTACTGACGGTGCGTGATGAGTAGAAAAGACACAACAAGTTGAGTCAATCATGAGGGTTTCAAATCTGAACTTTACGCAATGAAATGGACAAAAATCTACCACATCTACCACATAATAAACAAAGGAGTTTTGTAAAAATCCTTAAATGTGCAAAACGTGAAAAAAAATCACCAAGTAGTTGTTGTGAGTCAGCTTTCTATAAATTGACATAAAAAAACACAGAAATTGTAGAATTGAACACAGAAAAACATTGATAATATGAAGTATGAATAATTCAAAAACACGATTATAACAGGGCATAAAAATTCCTAAAACTAACAATAACAAAGTTTTAGTGTTGTCAGGTTTAAAATGAAATAGATACAAAGCATACACAATAAACTGGACAAACTAACTGGACCTCGATTATTTGATTGTTATGATACTATCGAGGATTAAATGTTATCTAAAAAGAAAATAAGGAAAATCTATTAAGGCGTCATCCATAAAGTACGTCACGCTCTAAGGGGGAAATGGGGGTTGTCACAAGTGTGACATAGTGTGACAAGGGGGAGAGGGGGGTCCGTGAGATTGTGACGTCACGTACGACTATTTCTTGAATACTGAAAATGTAGTCACAAAATATAGCTGAAAAAGGTTGATGTTTGATAAACATAACTCATAAATTAAACACGATACAAGGCTTTAAGAAACATAATTTTTATGATAGGATAAATATACTTAAATCATAAGATTAAAAAAAACTTTTGATGGTGATTTCTGTCACTACAACATTCAACAAAATAAAAAAAATCTAAACGCTACATGTAAAAATAAAAAAACTTTTTCGATTGAACTACGAATTTAAAATTAATCCTATTTATAAATCATGTTTAAATTGTACAAAAATTAAGATGGGGATGGGGGGGGGGGGTCCGACAACACGTGACGTGCTTTTCGAGGGGAGGGGGGTCGTATCCAGCTTTACAAATTGTGTCATAGGGGAGAGGGGGGTGAATTTTGGCCGATTTTAGCGTGACCAGGGTGGCCACTCAAGTCGGGAAATCGGGAAAGTCGGGAATTCGCCAAAATCCGCCAAAAATCGGGAAAAAGTCGGGAATTTATGATTTTTTGTCAAAATGTCGGGAATTCTAAGCATACTTGCTTGAAAAAAATTTTTTAACACTTGAATAATTTTGTAATATTTTGTACAATTTTCAAATTGAATTCACACAATTCTGCTTTAAATTTTTTAAGGAGTTTATTTGAGTATGGAAAAGCTGTTTAAGACATTCAAAATCTTAATGAATATTGAATGCCTTTGACACAGATTTTCATAATATTTTATTATTGTTTATCAAACAAGAGGTAAAGTTAATGAAAAACTAATATAAAAATAGAGCCTAATGGCTTAGTGGTGTAATGATTCTTTTTAATTTTGTCACATACACGGAGAAAAATGAGTTCTCAAAATCGTGAACAAGCGTTCATGAAATCCGGAACCACGAACAAAGTGTTCAAATTCCATGGTACGATTTTGAAAAACGTACCATGAAATTTGAACACTTTGTTCGTGGTTCCGGATTTCATGAACGCTTGTTCACGATTTTGAGAACTCTTTTTTCTCAGTGTAGATTGAATATTTTTTTTGGTAAATATTTTTAATTGCTTAACTAAATTCAATGATTAATTTTGTATTTGTTTTTTTTTTAGTATGGGTAAATTACCAACTATGGATAAAGCTTGATTTTCAGTTTTCGGAAAACTTAAACATCAAATAAAATCCAAAATTGAAAAACTTTTTAACGTTTTGAAAAAATGAAGAAAAATTTAAATTGCCAAAAAAATAATACAAAAAAAAATTAATTATTGCAAAATTGTTTAAAAAAATTGTCTCTTCAAATTTGGTGGTTAATATTGACTTTTCTTATAAAAAGATTTTTGTTTGAAATCATTCTTTAGATAAGAAATTCGGTAATTTGAAAATGGGATTTGAGTGGTCACCCTGCGGTCACCGTGACATACTTTATGGATGACGCAATAAAGAGATAAAAACCAAAGTAAAATAAACAAAATAAAAGAAGACTAGGTACTTGGAATAAGATGGGTGGTAGGCTGGTAGGACTACGAATCAAAAAGTAGCAAAATATATACAATTAAAAGAATAACATTTGTAGAATCATTTTCAAAATATTAAAAAAGCAAATCTCATGAAAGAGCAAAAACAAAAATAAAAAGTGTTAATTTTTAGTAGAACATGAGTGTCTTAAATATAGTTTTTGCAATTCCGTCGTGAAACTACTTACTTTTCCTGTCATTCTTGAACGACGAAATAGCCTACTTTTCTGTACCAAAAATAACAGAATCGAATAGCGACACTTTTCAAAATAAATGCTGAAAAGTCAAACCACCAGGATCCAAGTCAAATGTGCTCCGATTTAGCTCAAATTTTAGATGGGAGTTCGTTGCCCAAAAATATTTAGACCCGCCGATTTGAAATAATGTCCCAAAAATTGAGTTTTTTTTTCACAATTTTCGCAACAATATTTAAAAAAATATGGCTAAACCAATTTCAGATCGCCGCATACAAAGAGAGGTTTTATTTGCTTAGACATTTAAAACAAAGCTGAACATAAGTGCACTTACAGATCAAATGGAAATTTGATTTGATGATTCGAAAGTCTCGGGACCAAAAAGCTCACAGCTTTTTTTATGATATTTTAGATCGTTTTCGTACACCCAAAGGAAAAATATATCTCAAAATCTGCAACAGTGGATTTGCTGCAGAAAATGTCATATTTTATAACATTTTTTGCAGCAAGCCCCTAGATCATTTTTGCCCGCGTGTAAACATTTCAGCGATCTGCAGTTCTCACCAACACATATAACGCTGGCCCGTCCCAAGCAACACTCCAAAGAGAAGCATATGTTGGTGCTCTTTCACTCACTTTTCATCAAGCGTCCATGGCGCGGTGGTAGCGTGTCGGATCAATAACCAAGAAATTGGTGGTGGTTCAATCCTCGTTCAGTTTAGGGTTTTTTTGTGAAATACAACCAAAAAGCCGTCGGTAATGTCGATAATTGTCGGTAACGGGCAAAAATGTCATACCCCTATATCGCAAAAAATTGCATGAGGACAGGTTTCATGCAGATTCTGATATACTTTCATGCCGCCATGCATCACAATCATGCGACCGCCGTTTGGGTATATTATACCCAAAAACAAGATTCTGACTTATGTTCTTTTGCGCCTAAGACAACTAAAATCGGTTAAAATGGCGTGGATTTATGATTTTTTTGAAAAATTTGTTTTTTTTTCTGCGAAAATCAACGAAAATTACATTTTTGGATATTAATACGACATAGGTCACCCTAATGGCCAAACAAAAAAAAAACGGATCTAATTATTTCGGCATGAGAACACACAGTCCAATTTTGAGCCCGATCCGAGCAAAAAAAGCATGTTTTTCCATGCTATTTTCGTTGGGAAATAGGGTATATGTCCCTATTTTGGGCCTACTAAGCCGAGCGCACTTTTAATTTGATGTATTCTCAAAGGCTGCTATAGGCAGCCTTGCTTATATTATTGTTGTTGTTTTTTTGTGCTTTTTTTGCTCTTAGTTAATCACATTTTTGACGAAAATACCTTATATTTCTGTATACTCAAACCCCGATGTTTTGACACCAACTGTTGTCAAACGAACGGGGTCACTTTTTAGTTTGACACCCCTTTAACACGGGGTTCACACACACTACCAAACGTTTGTTTTGAAGTGTGCGTGAGCGCCGTGTAAAAAGTGACAGTTCGTCACTTTTTACTTTAACTTTGACCAACCAACGGGGTACAAACTAAAAAAGTGTCAAACGAAAAAGTGACCAACCACCGGGGGTTGAGTGTATAAGCCCGAGAAAATAAAACATTTTTTGTCCCTATTTTGGGGATATTGCTCCTAGCATACGACCTTTTTTGTGCATATTTTCGGCCTACCTTCTGATTGGTTGAAATCTCGAAGCACGTGGCGAACTTTTTTGACGTACGGTTCAGCCCTAGCTCGTACAGTACAGCCGCACAAATTCGGTCGACAAACATGCTAAATAATTGTGATGTTTTAAGCCACAAATCAACATAAGAATGATTGATTTCACTTGCATTACGTGCATAATTATCTTGGACATGATTTATATCATTCTTTACGAGTTTTAAACATAATTAAACATTTGTTCCGTAGCCAAAGAACAAGCCCGTAATATGCAAGTAAGATAATAGAATTTCAATTTATTTTTGGAATATTTCTCAACTGGAAAGGTTTTTCTCAAGAATATTATTTTTAAAACATGTACTGGGGTAGTTGTTTCTGGAAAAAGTTATTTTCTATAATGTTCAGAAAAATAGTTACGTTAAAAATTCTCATTCTAAATTCCCGGGTGACTTTGATAGTCATAGTTTTTCTTGTTAAAATCAGATTATTGGTGCTCAAACTTCATTTTTACGTTAAATGAACCATCACTAAGGTTGGTGATATAGTTTAAAAAAAAAATCAATGTTTATATTAAGTTAACTAAGTTTTAAGGCTTTTTAACAAAATACTTATAAATTTTAGGTAAAGTTGTTAAAAAGTCGGAATTTTGCCTGAAATTCGTTAAATCTAGTATTGTTCATAAAATTATCGATTTATATTACATTTTAAACTGAATTCGAAGCACGAATCACAAGTTTTCACATTTCATATGAAATTTGTTCAACTGAAATTGCCTATAAATTTGGAGATTTTTTTGAATTATGTTTCAAAAACACATATTATTTAATATTTACAAAATTAGTTTACCTTCTCCTAGTGGAAAATTGTCCGAAAAATCCGAAAATGTATTCCATTTTCCGATTCAAAATCATGTTCATTGAGAAAATCATGACACTTTGAGAAGTTTGAAATAATGCCTTTCATCAACATTTTCTTAATAATAGTTAACTAACTTTTTAAACCTTTCAAAATGTTATGAAAAGTTCTTCTTGAGGTACTTTGAGTACTTCTCTACCATGGTCAGTATGGTTCCAAACCATTCCGTACGTATTTAATTTGTACTCTTCATTTTTATCAAAGTCACCCCGTTTTACGGTACTTGTGAAAAGCACTCACACACTGTCACAATTTGTAGAAGTGTCAAATGGACTGTAAATAGAGCCATTCTCTCCGAGATGGACGAAGTAACTTTAAGCAGATATTTTATTGATTTGGTGGCAGTTTATTGATCGTTTTTGCAACTGGATTGTGCAACCCACCAATTAAAAAATATTGCCGGTAGTTGGAGATTCGGGGGACGGCACTCATTCGTTTGCTGCGCGATGAACGCCGTGACGCTGAGTGCCAAGAAGCGGTAAGCAAATGAGGTGAAAATTTTGGACCTAATGGGCAAGTAGCGATTTGCTAAGAAAAAAGTAAAGAGTAATATATTTATTGCATTATTTCTAATTTAAGAGGAAAAAGTGAATTATTCTTGCGCACCAAAATGAAGATAATGACAGATTCCTGCCAGATTTGGTGAAATGCTCAATTTCGTTGAATTAAATCTGTAAATCTGTAAATCTGAATTCCAATAACATTTTTTCATATAATCATATTTCAGAATCTTGCTAATAGATAATCCAATCACAAGCAGGTAAAAAAAACTAAGCAAAAGTTTTAGTTCTGTTGTTGTCAGCAGGCCATGATTTGTTACTCACCCAGATATGCAGTTAGAAAAACGGAACATATTACACATAGAACAGTTTTGCTCAAAGAATAACTCAATCTGTTATCAGAAATTATTACAAACAAATCCAATAAGGCCGTTGCAAATGTTTTCCAATGTTTATGGTGCATCGGTCAAATACTCAAAAGCCTAAGGAGTCAAGGTCGGCTAATTTTCAATAACTTTGTATGGAGTCGGAGTCATACATTTTTTCAGAAGCCGAAGTCAGAGTTGGCGTCGGAGTCACTTCAGAATTTACCCGACTCCACAGCCCTGGGTCAAGTAGTTTAGCATAGGATAGTTATATTTCCATTGTTCAATTTGATGAAGCCAAAAAGGCTAGGTTCACACACACCTATAGGCTATCAGTTTCAATTAATCGCAACAACACGAAAACACCTACCTACAATCCCCACGAGAGACTGATGACCAAAACACGCAACCGTCGACGATATTGTGTGTCTGTTTTATCTTTAGAACCTGGAGGGGTTTAACTAATTTGACTTTCGCTCCCGGCTGCTTTATTAGCTCATCAACAACCGCGCCGTGGGCCAAACCACCGCGACACTCAACAACACTGGAATGTTCTGAAAGGTGAAAATGCCACCACCTTCATTGGCAGCTGAATGTATTTGATCAATTAGCAAGCATAAATCAAATGTTTGTCAGCGCCAGAGATCTCGTTTTGACTCGATGGCTTAAGGAAATTTTTGTGTCACGCGCACATTTTATTAACATTCATCTCCCACTTTAGGTCGTATTAAAAGCAATTGACTAATTTTCCTCCCGGGTTTTCCACACCAGCGAGAAAACTTTTCCGCCCGAATTACAATGGCCCCGATAATTAATGCAAAGATTTGGACCAAAAGCTTTCCCCTCATCTCTCGGTAAGATTTTTCGTAATCCCATTTTGCACAAGTTGTATGGCTTTGAATTAAGGTATCGCCGCCTTACTACACCACCCACCTGTTCCACCTGGTCTTCCTCACTTCGTCGCCGTCGTGCTAACTTGTCGCACGTGTATTTTGGGCCAAATTGAGTAAAGAATGCCATTTTGTGCAGCTCACAATGCCTCATCTTTTGACCTTCACAGATCCCCAAAATTATATTTCAATCCTGAGATATTCAATGAAAACCAAAAAAGCTCCGAAATTTTTTGTCACTTTTCATATGAAAGTAGTTTCAATATTGTCGTGCTATCTTGTCACTCCCTGAAAATTGATGTAAGTGCGACAACTGGCCAAAGGGATTTCAGGTCAGAACGCGTTTGACGCACGTAGACAGTTAGACTACCGTAAACATTTGTAATTATAACTCGGGACTCCAGCAACCAACTTCAACAAAACTTCGGAACAATGCACAGAATGGTCAACCAAACAAAACGTGTTTGTTATTGTTTACATTGCGTGCTTTCGTTTTTGTTTATTCAAGGTCAAACATTAAAACGCGTTTTTCTCGGAACGTCGAAATGCCGGGTGCGACAAGATAGCACAACGACGTCGACTTCGTGGTAAACCGTCACCTGGAACGGACGACAACGACCAACTTATCGCTGCAATCGATTTGGACAATAAGTAGGGTAGAGTAGTCATCAATGAGACACGGGGAACAATGATAAAATGGCTCTCACAAGACGTAGTTTCAACCAATCAGGCTCATATTTGGGGGAAAGGTGTGTCTACTAGATACACGTCTGCCATAATAGTGGCTTTGGTTATGGACGCTCCCTTGCAAAGTTATTCATACATGTTTGATTCTGGGGTGTAAAAGTAAATTATGACTAAAAATTACATTTTCACTCATAGACTGCCATTAACACAAAAACTAATATTTCTCCAAATTTCTTTCGTCATTTCACAGGGCATTAGTTGGGCTACAATGTCCTTTCATTAGGTTTGGCCAAAATTTAAAATATACCCAGAATCCAGGGCTGTCTCATTGTTCCCCACTCCTTTCAGCCCATGGGTAACAATGAGACACTTTGATTTTTCTTCATTAAACTTTTCAAAATCTATGGAAATCTTTCAAAACATGAATTGGAAGTGAATTTTGGCATATTTAGTGAGTTTGAACTTCATTTAACCAAAAATATAAAGTTATTTGGTAAAATATATGGATTTTACAAAATTTAAATACTTTTTAGTATAACTGTTGTTATTTGAAGTTTCATGTTGACAAAATTGCTTGAAAATGTTCAAAGCAAGTCATCTGCAATGGAACAATACAAAACATGATATTTTACTAGAAAACTATTGATTTTCATAGAGTGTCTCATTGTTCCCCAGCTGTCTCATTGTTCCTGCCAAGTGCGTCTACAATGAGACAGTTGAATAACTCTGGCTGTAGAGGTCGGATCGATCTCATATTTTGGTCAATGTTAGAACACATTAAAAGAAAGAAAATGCAACAAAAAGCTCTTTAAAACATGCTAATGAAAAAAATACAAAAATCGTTGAAGTTTAAAAACCAAAAGTGTCTCATTGATGACTACCCTACCCTACTGGGGTGGAAAAAGAAGGTGAGGGGTGCCTCATTAGTTTAATTATTTTCGTGATTAAGATATTGAAGTGCTGATCGCTGGGTGAAGGCGCTTTTCGTCGCACTTTAACGAGTGCTGGGGCAGCTACCAAGTTGATGTAGTGATGTCGTTTCTGGGATTCATCAAACTCGATACGATGGTATTAGCTTGTCAGTTGTGGTTGGCTGAAGTCTGGTTTAGGTAGTAGGAAATCTTACATTAAAAATAATATAGAAATAGGCTGATTTGTGGGAGAGTTGTACTATTGAGCTTTTTTTTCTATTTGTTTTCGATAATTTCAGCGATGAGTTTGAAAATCTTCTGAAGTTTAGTTAGATTCTAGATATTTTTTCAAATCAAGAAATCAAATCAAATTATTCGCTCTACAGCATTGCCTTGGCGTTCTCGATTGCTAGATTCATACTCGAAACTAGGTATCCGGAGGCTTGATTGTTGAGGCAATAGCAAACCTCTTTTTACACCTAAGCTTCCATCCGCCCCGGGATTCAAACTGACGACCTTTGGATTGTTAGTCCAACTGCCTGACAGCGACTCTACCGAGACAGGACCCAGGAAGACGACTCATACACCTGGACTGAGGTAACGACCTAACCTCTAGGTTAGACCGGGGCCAACATTTACTTCCCCGTCCGACGGAAGGCGTGATCAGGAAAATCTCGTCTCGAAAAATGCCACCGGGACCTTCTGGGATCGAACCCAGGCCGACTGGGTGAGAGGCAACCACGCTTACCCCTACATCACGGGTCCTGGCGTTATATTTTCAAATCCAACTACCTTCCAAAGTCCAGTAGCTTTTTTTCTCCCCCAGCGTCCCAATGTCAGTCAAAAGTCATAAAGTTTCACCTCAGTCAGTCATCCCGACTGCTTGTTATTCACTTTCGGGGATAATTTGGAGCGAACCTTGACGTGCAGAGCTCAAATTGGTCCCCAAAATACACCACCGACCCATCTCAAGACTCATTAAAAATGTGTCACCCACTGACAGCAATTGTGACATTTGGAGCTGCACCCCAACGATTTTTGTTTACCTTTTTGCGTAATGAAGCTCTTTTTCCCTAATCAGTGAAAGCATTTTTCAGGAAGTCTCAAGACCTTTTTTTAACTAAATTAATTTTTCAAATATTTTTGAGAGTAATGTTAATGCTGCTGAAATTTCATAAATTCGAGAAATCGATTTTTGTTCCATTCTCCTAGTTTATTTTCGGGCGATCGAAAACTTTGGAACCAACTTGTCACGCCACACGTCCTGTTCGAGATGTCGTGGCCATCAATTGTGCGACCGTTGATGAGGATATTTCCCTAAGACAGTCCTTTCCTCGATTCGGGTTTCCTTCCTCCACCAGGCACTGCCGTGCCAACTTGTGACGTGTAACGGTGACTTCCTCTCTGCGTTTCTCGAAGCGACTATAGGAGAAAGAAATTGTGGAACGGTTGCCGCCGGCCGTCCGGTCGTATCAGGTAATAAAGATCACTTTCTCGATTAGCAGTTGATTCTGGGCAGCCACGGTGTTGGTTGGTTAATATTTCCGATATGTCCTCGGGACACACGAAGTGTGACTTTGGCTTAGGATGGCTTTGCTCGAGTGGTCGGGCGAAATAAACTTTGGTACATTAGCTGATGCGATATTTTATCGCATTGCCTGGAATTATCCTTTTATTGCAAGGTAGGTAAGGTTTTTTTTATCTATTGATTGGTGAAATTCTGATCAATGAAAAAAAATCAAATGTTAATTCAAGGTCAACACCTGTTAAGGCTGGTACAAATTTTATTTAATTTTCAATTCAATTCGGTTTTATTGGTGAATAATCAGGATACAATAAGTTCTTTTGAGGTGCATAACAGAGTTTTGGAGTTCCTTTCAGCTGTGTGTTACACCAAATCCATTTTGGAACAATTATTACTTGTAAATAAAGGCGTCACCAAGAGTAAAAAAAAATAAGAAAAAAACTTACTAAAATTGTAAGGGAAAGGGGATAGAAATAGAGAAAGCTTAAAACTAGATCACAGTGTTTTATCCTTTATAGATGTGCTTGATCATCAGCTCCCCAAGGGCCAGGAATTGCTCCGCCTTGTTCCGGCAGCTCCGAAACCGCGTCATCATCTCCCCCGCGAGAGCAAAGAACTCTGGCAGGGTAAAGAGATCTTCCCCGGTGACCTCTTTCTGGGCCGTACTGCCGCTACCGGCAGCGACCACGCTGGCGAACGAACGCCCCCATCCAGGAGGGAACGCTGAGTTGTCCGCTGGTACCGTACGATGTCCAGCTGCCGGCACGGTTACGCTCGTACTTCGCTGAGGAGGGTGGGACGCTGCTGCTTTCTTCTTCCTCTTTTCCTGCTCCTCGAGGTAGTTTTTCCGTGCGCTGCATTCACGGCAGTTGCTGGTATGGTTACCTCCACAGTTTGCGCACTTGATGCGCGCCTTGGTTTGCTCTGCCTTTTCCCCCAAGTCCGCCTTGCACGGCAGTGCACACGCCTCAGAGAGGTGTGATTCACCACACTTCACACAGCGGGGCGGGAGGTTGCAGTTTCGTGAGCCGTGGCCGAATTTCTGGCAACGGTGGCATTGTGCTGCGTCCGACGGGTTCTTTGAGTAGAACCGCCAGTTTACCCAAAACCCGTCCAACGCCTTAGTTCGCCGCAGGTCTTGAATCTTGACGGTGCCGCGGTCGAAGTACAACAGGTACAGTGTGTGTGTACCTGTGACTGTTGTCTTCCGCGAAAGGACTTTTATGTCACGCGGTGTTATACCGGCACCCGAGAGGTCCTTCTTGAGGTCGGAGATCGGGCGGTCTTGGTACCCCTGCAAGACGACCTTAACAGCTGTCTTCTGCATGGAGTCGAATGTGTAGAACTTTAAGTTTTTACTCTTTGATTTCTCCACAACCAGGTCGAAGTTCTTAGTGTCGAATGTGTAAACTTGCACTGACGACTTACCGATTTTCAGACAATATCCGAGGCCTTCCAGCAACTCGTCAATATCGTCTGCCAACGTGTCCAAAACAAAAATTGGAGGTGGTCTACGTTCCTTTGGAGGATTGTACGTTTTTGACGTCGACACTTTCTTCCGTGCACGTCCATCGTATTCGTCGTCGTCGGTAGTGCTGCTACCGTCGGTGTTGTTGTTGTTGTTTTCTTCGTCATCGCTCAGCATCTGGAACTCATTCCTGATGGGGATGTTGGCGGATGTTGATGTGCCACTGGTTGTGGCACCGGAAGTACCGGAACGGGTTCGCACTGGTGATCTCGGAACATATCCGGGATGTAGTAACTTTTTGTCGATGCCTTCTGCGCTCACGCTCCCCTGCGCGATGGCGGACGACGCGGCGTTGGGTTGTTTACCTTTTTGCACACGGCCGGTAGACGAACTTCGCGGGTTTTTCGAGGCCGCACTCGAACTGCCACGGCCACGGCCGGCCTTTGGCATGCTGCAGGAGCAAACTCGCGGGTAATCACGGTAGATTACGGTGAACAATTTCGAAAAAACGATAGAGCACTGAGCACTTGACTGCTGCTTGCTCTCGTGCGTACACGGAGGTGATTTTTTTTAATTGTTGAAACTATCGCTTGTTATTTTAATGTATGCATATATTTTTTTTATTTTTTGCGACCCCCCCCCCCCCTCCCCCTCGACCCCGGCCAGAGTCGAGGAACAAAAACTTTGAAAAATATTTGCATCGGCCTACGTTATTTAACATTATGAAACAAATTGAAGTAAAATTTCAGTGCCAACGGAAAGGTAATTAGAAAGTCATATTTGAAAAACTCAAATAACGTATTGATTCGAATTCCTGGACGCTTCGAAACCCGGACACCTCATCTTGTTTTATCAATTATATGGATTTTATCAATTATATGAATGTCAAAACAGTATTGTTTGATGAATTCTAAAATCAACTTTCATTTAAAGTTTGTTTGAACTCTGTAGTTAATGCCAAAATAATAAAATAAAATTATTAGTCTCCTAAAAATGTGAAACATTTCACTGAAATATTTCATAGGCGTCCAAAGCACCGGGAAGGCAAAGCAGAAATTTATAGTTCTGATTTCCTTAATTTCTAGCAAATTTTTATATAAAATATAGATTGTTTTGATGTAAACAGCTTTTTTCAGACCTAAAGAATGCAATTCACTAACATTTCAGTCCAAATTTGTGCGATTCTTAAGCAAAATTGAGTGTCCGGAATTCGAAGCAAAAGTGGCCGGATTTCGAATCAGATTTTATCAGTGTCCGGGATTCGAAGCACAACAAGTAATTTTAATTTCAAAATTCTGATGAAAAATTGTTAGAAAAGACATATTTTGCATGAATTCTCTTAAAACTGATATTTCAACATTTCAAACTTAACGTCATGATTCGAAATCCGGACACTTAGTAGCAAATCATTTTTGTTATAGCTGGCAAAAATCATACGGTCTAAGTATTTTTGAAAAATTCAAAGTGTATTGTTTCTGGAGACCTCAAAGTTTATGCTTCTCCTCGAGTTGAGCCTGCGAGTTGAGTCATTTATGTCAATTTTTGTAGATCAATGTTTTGCTTCGGTTGATATCCATATTGTTAATAATGAAAACAAACGAGTACTATTGTTAATTTGATTTGGTTAACCGCGGTGGATTTTCTTGAAATAATTCGAACTGTCAAAAATCCACCAAAGCATCTACCACATTGATCGCACAAAAAACTGTGGTAGAAAAATATCCACCGGTAGATGCTTTGGCGGATTTTTGACAGTTCGAATTATTTCAACAAAATCCACCGCGGTTAACCAAATCAAATTAACAATAGTACTACGGTATTGGATGATAATAAATGGTATAGGATGATAATAAAAAAAAATCGACTTGAGGGATACCATCTGACTCGATTCCTTAGGCAAAAATAGTTATCTGTGCCAAATTTTGAGCCAAATCGTTTAAGGTTTAAGGGTCGCTTTTTCTCGTTGAAGTTAATATGGAGAAAATCGCGAAAAAGTATGCATAAAAACATCGTTTCAGATTTTTTCTGATAGGTGGCGCGGGTCTCGCCCAAAATTGTCTAGGTGTGAGATTTTGCCAAATTTTAATTTTTTTTTCATCCTGTTGTAGGTACATTAGTTTAGTTTTAACTTCATTCAGATATAGAGTTGTTTGATATTAATATAAGGATTTGGTAAAATATCAATATTAATATGTATAAGTTGTGTGAATTCAAGTTTCAAGCTGGCAATTTTTTTTAAGTGTTCAAGTCACCTGCAGTGGAGCAATACAAACACATGATGTTTTACTAGAAAAGCTTTAATTTACGTAGATTGTCTCATTATTCCTGCAAACTGCGTCTACAATGGATACAGAGAAACCTCTTTTTAAGCCATGCCTTACCTTTTTCTAATTTGTCGAAATCTCTGGAACGACGCAACATTTTTGCATTTTTTTTAAATTAATGATTGCAGTAAAAAATTGTGTAAATTAGAAGGTCGAATATAACCTCTTTTATGATGTAATTTTTTTAATATTTGTTTACAAAAATCATTGAAGGTTATGTATGTGATTTATGAACAATTATGGTGTCTTCGGCAAAGTTGCAAATTATTTCGATTTTTGTTATTGTAATTATGAAATATATAATTTAAATTTTTTTTTTTACCATGAAGCCCTAGTCGGAAACAATTACCATGTTAAGTCTCTCTGATGTGTCAGCAGTCCACACTCGATTATCCGATGTTTCGATTGCCCAAAGTTGGATTATCCGAAGGTTTGTGCGGAACTTCGGATAATCGAATCACGAAGAAATTTTTTATTCGTTTTTTTTTTTAAATTTCATACATTTAACATCAAATTCGAGAACTGCAACCCCATTAGATCAAATTTGACCACCATTTTGTCCGCCATCTAAATCTAAATCGTAGTTATAGTAGTTCAGGGGTCCTACCTAAGCTCCACACTCGAAAATAAGACAGCGAAAATATATTTTTTCCTTTGATTCGATTATCCGAAGTTTTGACGGTCAGAAGTGAAATTTTGTCTGGACTGTAAGGGTGGCACAGAAGACCTAATAAAGAGGTTAATTTTCTATTTACACACACTTTGTTTACATGTGATTCTTTTGCCCTTTCAAAAAAGGGCTTTATTATACATTTGGCTTTCAAAAAATTATTTCACTCTACACTATTAACAATTGACCATACCACCCTAAAACTTAACAAGTAAGTACATAATCCTTATAGCTTAGGTTTTCGTGCTAACTAGCAACTTCACCCTTACCAAAAATCATGATTTTTTGAGTTCCAAATCCCACTTTTCATACGAATTTTTCAGTTCAACCCATATAACCATTTTTATGGTTGTAGTACCTGAACTCAAAAAATCGTATGAAAAGTGGGATTTGGAACTCAAAAAATCATGATTTTTGGTAAGGGTGTTGATAGTGCTAGTCCGGCTACTGGAATGGTAGTAAACAAAATCCATCCACCCTCCAGCAACCACTACGGTACCCGCCCCTAATCAAGTGATGCTCACATACTAACAACACAATCAATCAACATGGAACTCCTCGATTGTGAGTTACCTTTAAAAGAGTTGATGCTACCAGCACACTAGCAAAAACTCTCCTTCTCTACCTCTGCACACACTCTTACATCGAGAGACGCCAACTTTTCAGACGGAAACCACGTGAGAATTGCACCGCGGTGAGACCCAAAACAAAAACAATAACAACCCCCGTGGGAGCTCTCACCTCTATCTCTCTCTCTCTCTCTATCTCTCTCTCTATATCTCATACAAACACACACACACTCTCTCAAAAGGGGAGCCTCACCCATACTAGCACAACCTGGAGCTGTCACTCACTGGGAGAGGAGCGATTTTCTCAACTTGAAGCCGATCCCCGGAAGAGCAGCAGTACGGCTTAGTTCCGTGGGTGCCGTCGTGGAAAGCGGACCGTCTTTCGTGTGTGCGCGGTTTCGGGAAGTGTTTCGTGTGTGCAGGTTAGAAAATTTTGCTCCACCTCCTCCTCCAGCTCCCAGCCAAGGGCTCCTTAGGACTGTGTCCCCGTTTTTCTTGGTAGGCCCGGAGGAAGAAAGCTGAGGAGGGTTTTTTTTCTGGTGGGGTGGACATTTTCCCTGTCATCGCGTGAGGCCTAACAAAAGGAAGGGCTACGGCAAAGTTGGGAGATTGTTTTTGTGACCATTTTGGAGGCAGAATTGTCAAGCGGTGAAAATAGAAAGAAGTTATTGATCTGCGTGTGTACACACAGAAGAAGTGAGTTGACTCAATGACTGAGTGGGGAGAGAGTGGAGTGTCACCTTCAGAAAAATGTGACACAGTGCCGCAGCTACTGGTTCGCTGTTCAGTAGCCGCGCGCGTGTCGCCGCGTTAGGCCTTGCCTAGGGTTTGAGACATTATGTCACACACACAACACGTCTGCTGCGGAACCGACCTGTGCACAACCGGAAGCGCACCACGTGGAGCAGATTCGGACCGAGAAAAAGAAGCTCCTGCCGGATTCAACAAATCCAATGATTAAATTTCCATCCCAAGACCTTTCGACCCCAAAAGGATCGAGCCCCAGTCTTTCCTAGGCGTCATCAACCACCCACATACATATACTCACAAACACTGGATAACGTAATCACCGTTACCGCATACAATCCTTCCCAGCAGCATGGAAGATTCGCCTCATCTATCGGAGAAAACCCTGCATGAATAGTGACCGGTAGTGACCACACAATACCGTTTCGGTTGTCCGCTTGCTTGTCCGTTCGGTCGGTGATAAGAGCTTAGAACTGGATTCTTGGCCGCTAGGGTGGTTCTGATTTGGTTGATGCGCTGGAACATTTTTGTTTTCTTTTTGCAAGCGAGGCAATTAAATCAATAAAACTTTACAATTTAATTTTCACCAATTTCTGTGCCAATGTTTGATACAAATCGAAGGATTTTTTAACACTTGTAGCCCTAACGGGGTCAAAAAAATTGGAAATGCAACTTCACCGGTTCTTTGAAACCTTGGAAAAAATAGGTTGGAAATGCCTTTTTTATTATAACTTACGGTAGACGCATCTGTCGAGGTGATTTTTGACATTTTTCCGGATCGAATGCAACAAGAATCATCCAAATCGGTTAAGTTTTCAATGAGATACAGCTGGTTGAAGCTGCATTTCCAACTCCCCTTTGGTGCTTCGCGTATGTTTTGACCCCGTTGGTGCTACAAGTGTTAATTATGCAGAAAACATTATTTTATGGTAAGGTTAATGTTAACTTTCCTGAGGTGTCGTGATAAGGTCCGGCTTGTGATGATACACTACATTCCCTTTACTAAGCAATCGAATCCAGAAGTTAAAAGATCACCAGTTGTGTTGGTCCGAGCCGGGATTTGATCCCCGATCTACCACTAGGCTACGTGGCTCGGTCAGATTATCCGAAGTCCTCGCCAAAATTTTACTTCGTTTAATCGAATCACGAAATCTCTTTTTAATATTTTTTATCAAAATTTGGGTTTTTCATCTAAAATATGACTACCGTCATCAGGGGTGACATTGGGTCTGGGGGGTGAAATTGGGTCATACAAATTTCAGCATTTTTGTATGACCCAATCTCACCCCCAAGCCTCAATGTCACCCCTGATGACGGTATATAAATGGCGATCAATCTAAATATTACGTAATTGGTTCTATATATTTTTTATTTTCAACCACACAGCAAAAAAAAGTTGAATTTTGGAATGTTGAAAATTTGGTAGGTTGAATATTACCTCATTTTTTGTGTAATATTACTTAAAAAATGTGTAAAAATGTAAACCTGATGAATATTCATCAAAAACTGATGAAAATTCATCATTTTCAGAGGTAAAATTAATCATTTATTTTGCCACAAAATCTGTCACCATTTCCTGATGAATATTACCATCATTTTTTTTCTGTGCAAGACTGGTCAAAAGATGGTCTTGAAATGAACACAAATTGTGATTACAACAACAGTATGTTCTTGAAAATCACTCAATTCACACAGATTTTTTCAGAAATTTGCAACACCTACTTTGGATGCACTTTCAAAATCATACGAAAATTAACGATTTTAACACACGTTAAAAAACATTAAACTTTTCATTTATCTTATTGAATCAACCATGGTATTATGTTCAGATCGATTGAAGGACCTTTTTTGCAAAACAAATCACGCTGAAAAAAATAATAATACTGTAAATGTTTGTTGAGCAGATTCCAATTTATGAAAAAAAAAGATTTAGAGAGAAATTGACTTCAGTTTTCCGTGTAAAATTGAAACAGTGCACTATTTCAAAGTTACAGCCACTTTATGGTGAATTATGTTTAAAAAAAGTAAGCTTTTTAGAATACATAATATTATAATATTTTGATTGTCCGAAGTGAAATTTCCCCAGGACTTTGAATTATCGAATCTGAATTGTAGATAAATTTCATTGATCTTTTAAGCAATGAGTTTTGAACAATTTTTACTAAAATATGGTTGACTGAAACTTCATTAAGGCTCTGAAAGGCATCCTTCCCGGTCGGCCATTTGGTGGCCATGTTTGTTTTAGAAAAAATATTCAAATCTTGATTTAGAATGTATCAATAAAAAAATGGGTTTCTTTGTGTTGTTTGTAGAAGTATTTTACATATCGTGATAATTTTTGCATTTCAATTTACTATTTCTGGACCCTGAATTTAGAACCATAATTGACAGTCATTGTCCCATGAGTGAAAGACACCATCTACGACCTTAAGATATTTCAAAATGTCTCATTTTGTTGGGCTTTTCTGGGCTCCTAAGTGAAAGTATGGCACGGAGCGACGGCGCCGACGCCGAATACCCATATTTACACAAAGAATTTTAGAGCGCCCGCCGCGGCATTCGAACCGGCTACCTCTAGATTGTGAGTCCAGTGCGCGGTCTGATTGATCCACACGGGCGGGTTATGTAATTACAGTCGCTTAAAAATGTATCATGAAATGCATAAACTTGTGTTATTATGATTTATCTTTTAATAAATGAGCTAACAGCTGCAGCTAGTTCAGCTTGCATAAACTTTTTTTAAATGTGTTGTACTAGAATCATCTTTCAAATTCACTTTTTCCTTTTTTTTTCTGTGTAATCTGCCTCAAATTCCACCACAAACTGGTTGACATTTTGCAAGATTAATGTTTCACACAGCCAGCCTAACACGTCGTCGCCGCCGTTGCGTCGTCTCCACACGACCAACCCTATCGACGTTCTACACCGTACTCGCCACAAAGACCACCATAAAGAGCCGGGTTGTTTCACATGGTTCCCCCCCATTTACAAGGGTGAATGAAAAATTCCCTGGGCGCTCGTTTTTCATTACCAAGCCCCCACCCCCTCAACCCCTCCCGATTCTTCCATCTTCCAGACGACAAAACCCGGAGTCAGTTCCAGTAGCACTCTACCTAGACAAATCAACCGGCTAGGCGACGTCGTCGACGGGAGTCACACACAATCGGGCGCTCTATCTTCTACGCGGGGTGCTCATCGTGCTAAGGCGTCGCGACGCCTGCTGTGGGGTGCTCGCCCAGCCAGAACAAAACATCGGGCTACTTTGTCTATCCCATAGAGACGCTAGCGGGAGGTTCTCTATCGTGGTTGACTATATGGTACTGGTAGCAGCATGTCAGCTTATCGCTGATACTGCTACTTAGTAGACAGCTTTATTCGTGTGATAAGTTGGTGTGAGTTGAGAAGTACATTTTCACACAATTAATTTATTTGTTACATTTTCATAATCAATTTTCTTCCTATACGATCCAAACAAAGATTAAAATGTTTTTAATGTTTTATGTTAATCTTGAAAATATCTCTTTTCATGATCAAAATATGTGATACGCCAAGGGATAGTGCAAAAAATACGGGATGCCAAGCAAAATTAACGCCAACACGCGCAATGAAGCAAAACAACGCTTGATCTACATAGAATTGCTAAGAGAGTGTATAGCTCAGTGAGCGAATCATTAGAATTTAAGGTACATTCTCATTTCGTTTTCGCTGTATGAGTGAGTGCTTAAATCTTTGACGCTGGAATGTACTTAGAACAAACTGTCGTATGTGAGTGTCTGTTTTGATTGACGGAGAGTGCTCAGTACATAGAGTTATCTACGTGCGCATGTATTGCGTATATGTACACGAAACAGATTGAGGTTAAATTTTGTACCGGCCAGCAAAACAATGTGCGTGAGAACGGGCTTGTCATCAATTCACAAAACAATGGGATTCCTTGATACAAGTCTGGTGTTTTTTTTAAAGGTCCAACAAACCAAATTTTCAGTTTTTGCTTTTTGGGTGTTTTTTAATACCCCTGACTCAAGGCGGTTTCAAAAACACACAAAAAGCCAAAAACTGGAAAATTGGTTTATTGGACCTTTTTTAAAAAAAACTGCAGAAGTGCAATTTCAATTTTTCTAAATATTCAGAAATGGCCGAATGGTTTTTTTTACGAAGTTTGTACACTCAAAGTCAGAAGTATCCCTCAAAAGGGTACTTTCAATCCTCAAAAAGGATACTTTCTATCCTTTTTTAAAGTTCACCCGGCGTCACCCTTTTAAAACGGTATGTCAAATTCAGTACATTTTCGATACCCTTTTAAAGGGTGACGACGGGTGAACTTGATGAAAGGATACTTTTTATTTTGAGTGTACGCTTCGTCACTCTTGCATACAATTATGAAATTGCATGCAATTTGTAAAAGGAACGAACCGCACTAATGCTTCATACGATCTTTGCATCAATGCAGTTCTGATAAAAAACGGCAAAAAACATTTCAAAACTGTTTCAATCATGCGACAGAAATTTATCAACGCAAGAACAGCTTTTAAAATTTTATTCATTAGGTTGCACGACTTATTTCATTGAAATTTTTAAGTTACTGAAGAGGGGAAACATAAACTCTGAAGAATATTTGCAACTGCATGAATATTCAAACTTCAAGTGACTTTTATTTACTTTTCTTTGGAAAAAATCAAATTATATGATTTTTTTTAATGAATGCACAGACAAATTCAACTAACTATGATAACAGTTCTACAGAAAATGCTTAAAATTAAATGAAATCATTCCGAATTTTGTTCAAAGTAAAAAATAAAACATCTTTAAATTGTTTCAGTAGAATTTTCTTAATATTACAAAAATGTAGTCGGTTTTCTGATCCTAAGTAATCTCCATTGAAAATGCTTTGGAACTTTTAGGATATTAAAATTATTGAAATTGAGCAATCTATTCACTGTGAAAAGGCCAGTATAAATTAAACCAAGTGGCTTTTAAATTTGAAAAATTTCAGCTTCAGATTATGATTTTTGCATATTCTTTCAAGCAAAATTTTGAAATCAGGCTTCGTCATACACACAGTTTTGATACGAGTTGAAAATATCTTCTTTTGCAATAGAATCCTTAAGCCCTATGTAAATTTTTAATGTACAACGGTTAAAAACATGATTAAAATCCATTTCTGATTACTTTTTTCGTTTTAATGCAAACAAATTTACAAGACAACATTTTTTCAATGGATAAACTATGGTCCCTTCGGAACGAGCTGTCTAGCAAGACCTTTTCTGTCAAGAAGAGCCGCGAAGTACATTTTTTTTTAAAAAGGCATGATCGTAGTGAATAACAATAAAATTTAGGACTCAATTCTGATTTTTTTCAGTTTTCAAAAGTTGAACTTGTTAGCACTCATATGGATACTGTAATAGAAGTATTTGCAACATTCTGCGAAAAAAAAAATTGTAAGGTGCGATAAATACGAAGAGTGCTGAAAAAAAAGGTTTGGCAATGAAATGCATTAAACGTTTTTCGCAATTCTAAAACCACTGTTTGAATGGAATTTTAAGTCAAATGTCAATGTGCTCAAATCAAAACAATATTGAAAAGTAAAACTTTGCAGTACAAGTGCTGAAAAGTTCAACATTTCACAAATTCACAAATCTAAAGTTTTTTTTTGAAAGGACCTTTTCGTAAAGATATGAAACACATTAGCTTATAGGACCTTAAAAAACACTAGAAATCTATTATTTGGCATGTTCAGCATCATTCGAACAATGTTGACTGACATTGAATTGCCATCATTGCCATAGCATCATAAGTGATGTTTGAAATGATATTTTATAATACAGTCCAGACTCAATTATCCGAAGCCTTGGTTATCCGTAGTTTCGATTATCTGAAGTTCGATTATCGTTATGTATGGGACTTGGGATAATCGAATCACAACCAAAAAAAAAATGTTTTGTATTATTTTATTATATTTTTTTCAAACATAAAATTCGAGTTCTGCGACCCCATTTTAGTCAGAATAGTTGATTGCTTATTAAGTTACAAAATAGATTTTTTAAACATTTGATCACCGCTATTTTGGCCACCATAATGGATTTAATTTCAATTCGGTTTTATTGGTGAATTATCAATGTACAATAAGTTCTTTTGAAATACATAACAGAGTTTTGGAGTTCCTTTCAGCTGTGTGTTACATCATAATCCATTTTGGAACAATTGTTGCTTGTAGTTAAGGGGTTACCGAAAGTAAGAAAAAGATAAGAAAAAAAAAACTTACTAAAATTGCAAGGGAAAGGGGATAGAAATAGAGAAAGCTTAAAACTAGATCACAATTTTTTATCCTTTATAGATGTGCTTGATCATCAGCTCCCCGAGGGCCAGAAATTGCTCCGCCTTGTTACGGCAGGTCCGAAACCGCGTCATCATCTCCCCCGCGAGAGCAAAGAACTCCGGCAGGGTGAAGAGATCTTCCGCGGTGACTCCTTGCTGGGTCGCATCGCCGCTACCGGCAGCGACCACGCTCGCAAACGACCGCCCCCATCCAGGAGGAAACGCTGGGTTGTCCGCTGGAACCGTACGCTGGCCAGCTGCAGGAACGGCTGCGCTCGTACTTCGCTGAGGAGGATGGGATGCTGCTGCTTTCTTCTTCCTCTTTTCCTGCTCCTCGAGGTAGGACATCCGCGCGACGCATCCGCGGTAATTACCGGTATGGTTACCGCCGCAGTTCGCGCACTTGATGCGCGCCTTGGTTTGCTCTGCCTTGTCCCCCAGGTCCGCCTTGCACGGCAGTGCACACGCCTCAGAGAGGTGTGTTTCACCGCACTTCACACAGCGGGGCGGGAGGTTGCAGTTCCGCGAGCCGTGGCCGAATTTCTGGCAACGGTGGCATTGTGCTGCGTCCGACGGGTTCTTTGAGTAGAACCGCCAGTTTACCCAAAAACCGTCCAACGCCTTAGTCCGCCGCAGGTCTTGAAGTTTGACGGTGCCGCGATCGAAGTACAACAGGTACAGTGTGTGTGTACCTGTCACTGTTGTCTTCCGCGAGAGGACTTTTATGTCTCGCGGCGTTATTCCGACACCCGAGAGGTGCTCCTTGAGGACAGAGGTCGGGCGGTCTTGGTACCCCTGCAAGACGATCTTCACAGCGGTCTTCTGCACGGGGTCGAATGTGAAGAATTTGAAGTTTTTACGCTTCAATTTCTCCACAACCAGGTCGAAGTTCTTTTGGTCAAATGTGAACACTTGCACTGACGATTTACCTATTTTGAGGCAGTACACGAGGCCTTCCAGCTGCTCGTCAACATCGTCCGCCAACGTGTCCAAAACGAAAATTGGTGGTGGTCGTCGTTCCTTTGGAGTAATTACTTTTTTTGGCGAAATCACTTTCTTCCGTGTACGACCATCGTCGTCGTCGTCGTCGGTAGCGCTACCGTCGGTGTTGTTGTTGTTGCTTTCCTCGTCACTCAGTCTCGCGAACTTGTTACTGGTGGGAATGTTGGCGGATGTTGAAGCGCCATCGGTCGACGGATTGCCGGAAGTAGCTGAACGGAGCCTTATAGGGCTGCGATCCTGGACGCGGTAATTAGGGTGTAATAACTTGGGGTCGAATCCTTTGGCGCACACACTCCCCGGCGCGATGGCGGTCGACGCGGCGTTGGTTTGTTTACCTTTTTGCACACGGCCGGTAGACGAACTTCGCGGGTTTTTCGAGGCCGCACTCGAACTGCCACGGCCACGGCCGGCCCTTGGCATGCTGCAGGAGCAAACTCGCGGCTAATCCCGGTAAATTACGGCGAAAAATTTCGAAAAAACGATGGAGCACTGAGCACTTGACTGCTGCTTGCACTCGTGCGTACACGGAGGTGTGATTTAAATTGATGTTGGATTTAAAAATTCTAAATCACTTTATCATAGTTTAGGGGTCATATTTAATCTCGACAATCAAAAATAAGACATCGAAAAAAATGTTTTTTTTCTGCGGCCGTCGGATAATCGAGTGTAGACTGTAATAAATCAATAAAAAACTTTTTTTAGTGTGTTGTTTTATTAGAAACTGTAAACCAGGCCTGCCCAACTAACGGCCCGCGGGCCGGATGACCGGCCCTTTAGGCTGTATATCAAATATTCAATAAATTAGTTGATTGTCCAAACTTAAAAAAATCACTTCAATTTTTCACAAATTGTACTAAACATTTAACTACGAACATATACTTTTTTTTTTTGCTTTTGCAATGAAATGTTGCTGATCCGAAGTATTTTTTTAAAACTTGTATTTTTCCATTTTTTTTTTGTTTGAAATAAGAACATTTTTTATGTTTGAATTTGATTCCAATTATTTCTATATTGATATTTTCAGAATCAATCATTTAACTTAAAAATGGCGCAAGAAAACAAAATTATTCATTTCGTAAAAATATAAAAAATCCACACAAAATTTAAAATTCTAATAGTTTTTACTTCGAATTGAAGTTTTTTTTCTTTTTTGAGGAACTTGATTAAAATTGATTTTTTATCAAATGAGTAAGCAAAAGTTAATATATTTTTGAAACCAACTCTTCAGGGGTAAAACTTTGTTTTAAAAAAAGCATGAAAAAGCAAATTAACCATACTGGAAACAAAGATCACTGCAAATATTTTTAAAATATTTAAAAATGTCTCAATATGAGTAAAGAAATCTGGGAGCAATAATATATTGTTCAAAAATTTCAATAGTTTGAAGAAATTCGATGAATAACTCATTGAAAACTATTCAATATATATTTTCCGCAATTTTTTAATATTCTTTGTGTATAATATCATTTTAAAATATTTTAATTAAGGTGCACAACAACGCAAAAAGAATAATTTGTAAAGAAGAATAGGATCCAAATTTTGTTTTAATAAAGGTTATTATGCCTCATTGATTTTTTAAAATACACTGGTGTGTTGAAAAATTGAACTATAAAAAAAACTTGCAACGACCAATAAAATATGATTATTTTTTTAACTTAATGATATCAGAGTATTTAATTGCAATCGACAAAAGCAATTAAAATACAATTTTGAACAAAACAATAAAAAAATGAAATAAATATTTTTTTGAAGGTTATCTTTGTTTTTTTTTTCATATAATCAAGGTATATGAATCTTATTTGCAAAACTAATTCATATATTTGTTTACTTAAAAAGAACCTGGTTAAAATAGTTAAATGAAAAAAGTTGATTTTTTCAATTTTGATCAAACATTTGTTCCGGCCCGCCACTGCTCCAGAAAAATCAGATCCGGCCCGCAGGGCCAAAAGGTTGGGCACCCCTGCTGTAAACTAATCTATTTTTTTGTTTTTGGTCAACTGCTTAACTAATTGGATATGGAAAAAATGCTTCAAAATAACTTTTTAATTCATTTATATGTTTACAGTGGACCACAAGATCGTCGAAGCCTATAATCAGTAGTGCTGAAAGGATATTACGGTTCTGTTCAGCAACGGAGGGGCAACCATGGGTGGTCTCTCATGCTCATGCTCATGCTCATTTATATGTTTACAGTGGTTTTTGACTCGTTTTCTTTGATCATGCATCAAATCTTGACTTTTTTTTGATAAGGTCCTATAAACAAATGTAAACATTGAGTGTATCCCGCTTACTCCGATGGACTTTGACACAAGGTGTGAAAGGGATACACTCAATGTTTACATTTGTTTACAGGACCTAATAAAAAAAAGTCTAGAAATATGGGTTAAATTTAAAAACAACAGTTTTCCGACAGTGATCTCGGGTCCACAATCGGGTTATGGATCCGGGTCCAATATAAAAACAAAGGGTCCGTAAGGCTGGTACAAATATTTTAAAAAGTTATATAACCATTTTTTCCATTCAAATATTGAGCTGTGAATTGTTATTTAATTTTTTATTTTTTTATTGAGCTAAAAAAACAGAGGCTTCAGTATGAGTAATCGTTAATAAATTTATTTCAATATATCATGGCCAATGTTCGATTCCTATTTCATTCACAGACTTGCTTGTTTACGTTTTTTTGTTATTTTTTAATCAAAGAGGGATGTTTATTTTCAATAGAACAAAAACAATCCAGAGGTACTCACCAACACTCGACTGTTTTCCTCACAAGTTCAGCATAAAACACTCACACATACAACTTGCTCCACCACACACACGACCACGTGCTCGTTCCCCTTTTCTCACATTTTCCAAACCCCGGTGAAAAACGCGCGAATGAAAAACAAAACCCGAACTCACTCCGGCCCCACAGCTGAGTGCCCTCTAAAACACACTCATTCTCTCTCCGTTGATGTCCTCTCACTCTCCCGCTCTCTCAGCTTGCTCCCCCCCGAAAACAGAGTTCCGGTCCCTTTCTTAACCCGCTTATCAGTGGAGCTCGATCTGGTCGCTGGTGGCGTCTCACGGCACGACACAACACGACAAAACACGACCAACCGTCTAGAACAAGGGCAGCTGGTCTGGTCCTGATCCTAGAAAGTTGCCAGAAGCAGACGAAATTAAGTCGGGGTTCCGAGCGGTCGTGGTCTTTGTTTCGGTTGTTCCGGATTTTAACCATTTGGCAGTGTGGGTGCAAAGATTCTTGGAAAGTAATTTTGTGTAGAAAAAGTGCAAAGAGTTGGATTGATAAAACTTAACGTTAGCGTTGGAACAGTTGGTCAGTAGTGGCAAGGTCGGAACATCCGGTTTTTATTGTGTGTGCTTGTGACAAGTGACAAACCCAACTTATAGGTGGGTTTAAAATAGTTTTCGTCCATTTTTCAGGAAAAAAGTAAAAAGGAAGTCTGACACGACAAGCAGCTTGGTGGATGGTGTCTCCGTTCTTTGTGTAATAGATAGTGGTCAGAACGAAAACCACCGGAACCTAGCACCCTGAAGCAAAGTGTGGGTATTGGGTGTAAAGTGTGGAACCAGGATAAAACCGAAAGTTTACCCATCCCGACAAAAAAAAGTTTTCGTAAAGTGGAAATCGAGCAGCGGAAGTCGCTGGAAAGGAGTCAAGTTTGTGTTTGTGTAGACGGTTTGCAGTCGGTGGAAGGTGGAAGAAACGTAAGTCAGTTGTGCAAGATTAATGTCATTCGCAATATAGATGATACATAAATAGCCTAACCGTGGCTTTGTACCAGGGGAAAAAAGGGGTGGTTGTGAGAGAAAAAGGGGAAATAAATCAAGACTTTGTAGCGGTTTTTGCGCGAAAATGATTTGCTATGGAAGCTCGGACGGTTGGTTTGTTTGTTTGTTGACTTTGCTTTTGTTGTGGTAGAACCGTGGAACAATTTCAGTAGCAAAATTCGGAACGCGCCAAAGGTCAGGGATGGATGTATTTGGTTTTAGAAGCATTTGTTTGTTCTAGCTGAGATTTATATTGCTTTCGTTGATTGATTAACCCTCTAATGTCTATTTTTTTCGAAACAAATTTTTCCCGACATATTCAGCAACTTTAGTTTTAGGAAAAACTTAACTTTTCTTGTTTTATGTTTTCATGTTTCATTTTGAATAGTTTTTATTTGCATTTATCTTATTTAGTTTATATTTGTTTCAGATAGTATTTGGATTATTGTAGCACCTCCTATCAATACCTTTTGCCTTCTTAGTTTTTTCATGTTTTTCTTTTTTTTTTCATTTGTTTGCTGTGAAAAACATTTTTTTACAATAGAACGATACCACAGAGTAACACAGAGCGAGCAACCATCATCATGTTAGTGGAAAACACAGCCAAAGTTGACCCCAGAAAAATTACATTTTTCATAACATTGTCAAAGATAACTTGAAACAAGTCAAACTTACAAACCCTAATATTTGCTTAAATTTTAAGAGTTCTTCTTTCCATATTTTGCTTGAAAAAATAATCTTTAGGCGAATTTTTAGATTTAGAGCCCGCTGGAGTTGGGTTGTAGAAGGTAAATTCTGAAGACAACATTATTCAGGGTGGCCACTTAAGTCAGAAAAAGTCGGGAATCCCAAGTACACTTGTTTGAAAATTGTAATCTAACTCTTGAATTATTTTTGTAATGTTTTGTACAATTTTCACATTGAAATCACTCAAAAAAAAAAAAAAAAAAAAAACTTCACAAAAGGTAATGAAAAGCTAATGTAAAATAGTGCTTAATAGGGTCCTAAAGCCCTTTGTCAATTTTTATGTACAACGGAAAAAAACACGATTAAAAACCATTTCTGATTACTTTTTTTTTATTTTAAAGCTAAAAAAAAAAATTTGACAAGACAACATTTTTTCGATGGATTAACTATGGTCCCCCCGAGCTGTCACGTAGGACCTTTTCTTTTTAGGACCCCGAAGTTAATTTTTAAGAGTTGATTGAAATCCTTTGTCACATAGCATTAATTGAACATTTGATAGGAGATACTAACTTGAGTTTGGCAATTGTTTTTTTTGCGGTGAATATTTTTTGTTTAACTAAATTCATTAAGTCATTTCAAATTTTGTTTCCAAATGGTTCTTTTCAACTTTTTTGTGAGTATAAAGCTTGACTTCAGTTATCGGAAAACTTTATTATCAAATAAATACAATCTTTGTTCGTTCTGAATTAAGAGGAAATTTTTTTTTCCGTTTCGAAAATATGGAAAAAATATTTAAAATGCAAAAAAAAAATATTTTAGCTATTTCAAATATGTTTAAAAAATATGTCTCTTTATACATTTCGCATAAAATAAGTGGTAAAACATGGAATCCAATCAAACTGAATGTTTCATTGAAAAAAATAAAACAATTATTCAACAATGATTAAATAATTCAATATCAAAATTTTCAAAATGAAAAAGGGAATCTAGTACTTTTTATTCTAACAAATTCCTAGATATTTTTTATTTTTAAAAAATTAATGACAGTGTTTTAAGCAATATTTGATTTTAAACTAAACAAAATAAAGAATAAAATTTGTAATTCAGTGATCTTGAACTAATTTCCATTTCCAGTTGAAACGAAGTATCAAAAACTTTACGTTTGCCAGTTTTCAAAATAAACATTGTAATTATAAGTAAAAGTGTTTTGTTTTTTTATGTTAGATTTTTTTTTGATAATTTTCTGTTTTTACGAAAATTGTCAAAAGTTTGATTTTTGTTTGAAATCAATCTTTAGATAAGAAATGCCTATTATTTAAGTTTCTGGAACAGTCGGGAAAAAGTCGGGAATTTGAAAATGGGATTTGAGTGGTCACCTTGAAATTATTGAATTTTGAAAATAATGTATCCACCCTTCTAAATTTCCCCTTTCTGCTCATAATTGAAAAGACGGTAATTATGCCTGATTGATAATTTCCTAAAAAAAACTCACTTCATTGTTCGTCAAGGCAACTTCCCATTTGAACTGTAAAATGGCCGTTTTAGTTTTTAATTCTGGAGCAACATTTGAAAGGGCCGGTACGACATTGCTCTTACGGCCTTTCGTCCCATTTAAACGTGTGTAATGAAAGGCCGTAAGAGCAGTGTCGTACCGCTCCTTTCAAATGTTGCTCCAGAATTTAACGCTCAAATCGGAGTACTTTTTTTTTATGAAATCCAAGTTCAAAAGTTAAAAAAAAGCTAAATTAAGTCCGAAAATAAAGTTTAAGGACATTAAAGCTTTTTGGGTTGATTTAAAAATAATATATTTTTAATGGAGAGATTTAAAAATTTCACGTTTCTTTAATTTTTTTAAATTGAAAAAAATCCACTCTATTTTGCACTATTGATCCAATCTTTAAAATAGCTTTGAAGCAAACTTGGTCATGACTTTTACAGGTAAAAAAAGTCATGTCATCAACAAAAAAAAACATTGGCCTAACTGTATCTAGGATTCTTTTTCAAAAGCCTTTTGAAAAAGTGCTCTTTGAATGACGATCTATTTTAACCACGTGTCTTTTAGGGGTCAGTCGCCAACTCACAGCAGTTGCCCCGACCCAGAAGGGAACCAAAAGAAAAACTAAATTTCATGCCTGATTTTCGAAATTTTGGAACAAAAAGTATCGCAAATCGCTTTATACATCATTACAGTTATGCTACCATCAAACATTTCCCAAATATCAATAAATTGATAAATTATTTTTTTCAAAAACTTTAGCATCTTTTACCGCTCTGTGGTCCAAAATTATTTAATTGTTGAAATATTATTCAATTCAATACAATAAGTTCTTTTACAATTCATAACAGAGTTTTGGAGTTCCTTTCAGCTGTGTGTTGCATCATAATCCATTTTGGAATAATTATTTCTTTAACTAAGGCAAGAGTAAGAAAAATTTAAAAAGAAACTTACAGAAATTGCAGAGGATCGGGGATAGAAGTAGAGAAGCTCATATTTATAGCACAGGGTTTTTATCCATTGTAGATGTGCTTAATCATCAGCTCCCCGAGGGCCAGAAATTGCTCCGCCTTGTTTCGGCAGCTCCGAAACCTCATCATCTCCCCCGCGAGAGCAAAGAACTCCGGCAGAGTAAAGAGATCTTCACCGGGGACTCCTTGCTGGGCCGCACCGCCGCTACTGGCAGCGACCACGCTTGCAAACGACTGCCCCCATCCAGGAGGGAACGCTGGGTTGTCCGCTGGAACCGTACGCTGTCCAGCTGCGGGAACAGCTGCGCTCGTACTACGCTGAGGAGGGTGGGACCCTGCTGCTTTCTTCTTCCTCTTTTCCTGCTCCGCGCGACGCATCCGCGGTAATTACCGGTATGGTTGCCTTCACAGTTCGCGCACATTACGCGCGGCTTGGTTTGTTCTGCGTTTCCCCCAAGTCCGCCTTTCGTGGCAGTGCGCACGCCTCCGAGAGGTGTGACTCACCGCACTTCACGCAACGGGGCCGAAGGTTGCAGTTCCGCGAGCCGTGGCCAAATTTCTGGCAACGGTGGCATTGCGCTACGTCCATCGGGTTCTTGGAGTAAAACCGCCAGTTTACCCAAAATCCGTCCAACGTCTTAGTCCGCCGCAGGTCTTGAATCTGGACGGTGCCGCGGTCGAAGTACAACAAGTACAATGTGTGTGTACCTGTGACTGTTGTCTTCCGCGAGAGCACTTTTATACCTCGCGGCTTTATTCCGGCGTCCGAAAGGTGTTTCTTCAGGTCGGAAACCGGACGGTCTTGCTTACCCTGCAAGAAGACCTTAACAGGGGGATTCTCGGGGTTGAATGTGTAGAAGTTGAAGTTGCTACGCTTCAATTCTTCAAACACCAGGTCGAAATTCTTTTTATTCAGTGTGATCACTTGCACTGCCGACTAACCGATTTTCAGACAATAACCGAGGCCTTCCAGCAACTCATCAACATCGTCCGCCAACGTGTCCAAAACAAAAATTGGAGGTGGCCTGCGTTCCTTTGGAGAATTGTTCGTTTTTGGCGTCGACACTTTTTCCGTGCACGTCCATCGTCTTCGTCCTCGTCGGTAGTGCTACCGTCGGTGTTGTTGTTGTTGCTTTCATCGTCGCTCAGCATCTGGAACTCGTTGGGGTTGTTGGCGGATGTTGATATGCCACTGGTCGTGGCACCGGAAGTACCTGAACGGGTTCGCACTGGTGATCTCGGAACATATCCGGGATGTAGATACTTTTTGTCGATTCCTTCTGCGCTCACGCTCTTCTGCGCGGCCGGTGACGAACTTCGCGGGTTTTTCGAGGCCGCAAGCAGGGCTTGCGAAATTTCGACTTTTTTGGTGATAGCTGACAGAACACTCCAATCGTCTTCACCACGACAACCTGATTTTTGCATTCTACTTTCGTTCGTTTCACACACAAAGGAATGAGTGCTACGCAAAGTCACTCACACAATCATTGACTTCCCTCCAGGAGAAAAATCGTTTGGAGAGCTTTCGTTTGACATTCTACCGAGATTCCGATCATCTCTCCAATGATAGCAATCATATGACTCCTGTCACCACGCAGCATACATTAGGAAGAGAGAGACAAAAACGAGAGAAAGAGAAAGAGCACGTTGTCTCGTTCGGGCAACGGGTTCGGGCAACGACGGTCATGATAGGCGTTGTGTGTCAGCGATCAAATATCGTTTTGGGAAATGATCGCTGAGAGAAAGTTCTATCGAATATCGAGCAATCCCATTCAGTGATAGATCCCTTTTCAAGCATTGGCCGCAAGTGATGAGAACTTTTTTTCGCAAACTTTTTTTTTAAATAAAATTTTGTTTTACATAAAACATGAAATCCCGCAAGTTAGTTTTTGAGAAATAAAATATTATTTCAATTCTATTTGCTTAAAGTATCTTTAACAATTGTTGTGAAGGTTGTTTTATTTAAGCGCTAAATTAAATTGGTTTCAGGTGCAGAAGTTATTATTTCATTACAAAGATTTTAAGCTCAGCTGATGTTAAAAATTTGCAGCCAGCTAAAACATCAACTGATATTTTTGGTGAAATTATTTAAAAAAAAAGATGTGAAGTGAATCAATATTTAATATAAATAAAAGGCATTTATTTCACTTTAAAACATCAAAAAAGCATTTAAGTTGGAGCATAGTAAAAATAAATCCACTCAAACCCATGAGGAACGATTTGCCTTTGAACTTGTTCTCTTAAAGAAACCATACACACACATACTTACCTACTCTTAAGTGAATTCCCTTCACTTTCCCCCTCAACATCTTTCCCCGCACACCCAATGCGTTGGGTGGGAAAGAAGTTCAAGCACAGCAATTATTTAGTTTGAAGTAACTTTCACCCCCCAAGAAAGCCCCAAAAGTCGTCGATAATTTCGTAATCCATTTGGCTGCCGGATCCCTCAAACCAACCCTGAAACCCCCTCCCCCTCCCGCTTTCCTCTCCTGATCATCCTGCCCCCAAAAGAAACGTTGAACTTTGGGCTGAATTTGGCTCCGGCAGCCAACCAATTTCCATTTCGGATTTGGCTCCTTTCCTCACTTTTCCTGTAGCATAAAGTACTAGTGATTCCAGAACCAGATTGAACCGTTTTCCGTCGGCAAAGTTTACTCGTTAAAGCTTCTATTCAAGCCAGCGTGCGAGTTTTCTGAAAGAGCGGTACCTAAGAGCTTTTGCTTTGTTTGGGTGAAACTTTAGCTCTGCGGTGGGTGGTGGGAGCGGATCTCAGTGAGCGCTAATTAAAAAATGACATGTGGCTGTGACATGACTTTTTTCGGGAGAGGAAAAACTTTTCTCTGCTCAATAAACTGAGTTTCGAGAAGGTAATTATTTCACGCTAGGTAAAGTGCTTTATAAATAAACTGGCATAATGGTTTGGTAATTAATTAGCGAATAATTTGCGAAGCTTAATGCTTATTTTGTTCAATGCACTCCAAATTCGTCACTTAGTCGTTATTACGCTGAATTGAGTTAGGGCCGTGATTCTGCGGAGGGCGATGATCCCGGCTAGATGTAAAATTAACGTGATTTTTTTAGCTGTGCACATTTGGCTAAAAAGCGCAATAACAACGATTTACTACCAACTTTTCACTGACGTACACTGAATCATCGGTACACAAACACGTGAGTACAGCGAATAGCGAGTTCTAATCGTTGGGAATTCAAGCGCCACACAACAACAACAACGCCAACAGGTTGTACTTAGTCGTACCTACCGACCTATAACTATATCAATTACAATGTATCGGGCATTCGGGAAAGCATTCTGAAGATTTTACCACTCGATAGATCATAATTACACGCTTGATACACGTGCGATTAGCCGTACAGTGGAATATTTGTTGCAACTGGAGCGAAGCATGACATTTCAACAGTTCACTTCGCTAGTAAACAGATCTAGACTAACATTTCAAAAAGGTTTATAAATGAAAATTCATTGGCGTTTTAGTATTGGTACTCACATATCCACTCTTTTGAAAAAGGTCAAAATTTCAATTAAAAATCATAATCATCATTTAATTTCATTCCGTTTCACTCTAAACACGACAATTTCAATTCCAAATGGCTTATCACACATTAAATTATACGTTGTTGAATTAGCGTCACTCACCCCGAACAGTCGTGGTTCAGCTATCGATACGAAATTAGTCAGCACTGTCAAATCGGCTCTGAAAACAGCCCTGCTCATCGTTTGGGAAGCAATGCAGGAAACTATAATTAAATCACCGCCCAACTAATTGTTCACGGTGAATAATTTGCACGTACGAAATTCACCTCCCCACCGACCGACTCGCACCTTAAACAGTTCCGTTAATGACAGACACGCACGTATCATCATCGTTTAATCGAAAACGTAATCATACTTGATTTTTTGTTGTTGTTTCCCACTCACAGCACTCGATAATGTCGTAAATTATGCACGCGCGCCCCCCGACCAATCGCGATGATACGGTTTTTATGGCCGGGACGCGCGACGATAACGCGCGATCGTTGGGCGTCGTGATTAATTTTATGGCAGCCGCTGAGCTGCTATAATTTAAGGGGGCCTATAAGAAATCAGAATTGTTGGAGAGCTCATGGATGACTCTTGGATGATGAATTGAAGATTAAACTTATCACACAAAAATATGGTAGATTATTTAAACAAGCTTTACGACGGCTTGAAATACCAACAGTTTATCGTGATCGAGCTATCTTGTCACACCGCATTATTCACAGAAAAAAAAACAACTCCCGTAATCGTGGCTTGTTGTTCAGAAATTTGAGAACCCCGAAGAAACTTACTAAAAAGGCTACCCTCTGAAATCAAAGATAGACCTATCACTAGGCTAAATTCCAAATTTGAGCTCATTCTGATTACGGGCAACCCCTACCTCAAAGCCCTTGAAGTTTGTTTGGGAAAAATCGTAGAAAATTATGCAGAAAAGCAAATGTTTCAGTTTTTTACCATTGGAGTGCGAAATAACTATCCAATCCTGACCAATTCTCGTAACTAAGATCTTCAATAAATTTGGACCGAAGACTCCATATTTTTAGGATTTTTTGCTAAATATTTATTAGCTTCCGAAAGATAATTTTTGCGCGACCGGCTCAAAGGGGCAACATAACAGGTGTATTTTCAGGCAGGCAGGCAGGCAGGCAAGCTGTGCTAGCACGTGAGTTTAAAAAATAACTTTTTAGCAAAAAATTCTATAAATATTGTGTCTTTGGAAAGTTTTTACAAATATCACCGAGAAAGCCCGGATTTGGACCACCCTAATGAGTGAGTTAGAGTAGTCATCAAAGAGACACTTTAGGGTTTTTACTTTCCATGATTTTTGTTTTTTTTTTCATCAATATTTTATAACAAGCTTTTTGTTGCATCTTCTTTCTTTTAAAGTGTCCTAACATTGACCAAAATATGAGATCGATTTGACCTCTACAGCCAGAGTTATTGAATTGTCTCATTGTAGACGCACTTGACAGGAATAATGAGACACTCAACGAAAATCAATAGAGTAGTATGGGGCAAAGTTGCGCACCGGCCTTTTGAATACTTAATTTTGATCTAAATAGCTCATATTTTGGTTTTCGACTTGTTTTAGGGTTAATGTTATGTATTTACAAAAATAAAGAGAAAAAAATTAAGTGTGTGAAAGTTATTGGAAAAAGTTACTTTTGGGCAATTTTGATATTGCATTCAATTTTGAAATTGCATTCAAAGAAAACTAAATAAATTTTGGGAACTTCAAAAAAAAAACTTATTTCATTAAAATGAGAACATAACATTCAAAGGAAATAAGTTTAATTGAATTTTCTTAGCTTTGGCAAATAACGTTGTTTAAGTTTATTTGACTTAAAAGTACATTTATCAGTTGATTTTTTTTTTTAAGTTCTTTTATTTTGTGTTCCTTTCATTGTTTCATGTGTTTTTATTTATTGAAACAAATAAAACCAAACAAATCAAAAACAAGAATTGCCGCTGCAAATATTATTTGGAAGAAGTTTGAATACCACGTTCTGGTCAAAGTCAATAAAAGTATTTAATTTTTTTTATATTAAGAACTATGAAATGAATAAAATTATCTATTTGTAGAGCTTGTTTAAAAAATAATGAAATAATAATAATTGAAAAGCCTTGAATCATATTTCACAAGAGTTCAATTTTTAAACATAGAAAATCGGACCAATAATTTTCGAGTCAGTTGAAAATTACAGGATAATTAGGTCGGTACAAATATTTTTAAATTTTTTTGTCACCCCCCTCTCCACCCCTTAAAAATCGGCTCGAAAAAACTTTGAAAAATACTAACATCGGCACTTTCAAAACTTATTTGCATCGAGTCGACTTCTTTGTAAGGCTGTAGTATCTCAGAAATGCATTGCCTGATTTTCAGGAACTCTTTGTAGGAAATTTTCTCAGTCTTTCTAATATGGTTTTTCAGGGGTGCTTTTCTTTCAAGAAGTATTTTTAAAATGCAAAAAAAAACTAAAAAAAAAGAAAATGTATACTAAAAAGTAGCTATAACTTGAAAACGGTACATTTAAAAAAATAATGTAATGTACTTTTCAACTGCAATGTTGATTTTGCTTTAGAAATGATTTATAATAATTATTTTGTCGAGATTTTTCTATTTTCCCAAAAAGCACGATTTAAAAAAAAAAATATCACATCTTCTAAACCAGATTTCACACTATCACGAACTGTGGCTCAGAAGATGTATTTTTCAGTCCCCTAAGATATCAAAACAATTCGGAAATTAAGAAGTATGTATTTTGGGAATTTAACTTTTAGTGATGAAAACAAAAAAAAAAAAAAATCAGATTTTATCCGTGTACCTATTTTCATCCTAAAAATCCTATCCATAACCTTCATTTTTGATGAAGACACCAAATTGAAAAGAAAATCCTTCTCAAGATACAGGATTTCAAACATTTACATATCCATTGTGTCTGACCAGCCCCTAAAATTGTATGGAGAACTTATGAAAATTACTTCTTTTGACGTAGGGAATGCATGGACAAAGTTTCATCCAAATAAAAAATACAAAGAAAAGTATACAACGAGGTTTCAAAATTTTTTAGACTCCGACTCCAGCTTCTCAAAAATAGACGAGCGAAAATATGGCTTGAAAATGATGGACGGCTTCATCTTAACTTTTTTTTTCAAATTGAATGTGTTTACTTTCATCTAATACCAAGCCTCTTTTGTTAAAAAAATATTTTTTTCGTGAATTTCTTAAACGTAAATTTTAAACATGATTATTTGGCAGTAATGTTTGTACCGATTCCGACGCTACTTTAAAGTGGTGACTCTTTTCTTTTGTTTTAACTCCTTAACATCCGTGAAAATTCCCGCTTTAAATTCCCCATCAAAATCGTGGCACTTTAAGAACATACATTTGCATAATTGCACAACACCACCGTCGTTAAACCCCGCGACATGAAGCAACGCGCCACAATCTGAGTGATTCAAAATGCAACGTTCTACCCGCGCGCGCGCCACCGCAATTACGGAATCAATAAAACAGGTTACGAGGATGCCATAATGACCCCCCAGCACAACCACGTTGGACCGAACCTGGTCGGTCCAACTAACCATTCAAGCAAAAGCACCAATCGTCTCCATCCCATTAACCGACGCCGTCGTCGTCCAACAGCAGCATTCATTGAAAAGCATTCGCGACGATTTGAATTCCCAGCTATATGGTACAACCACTTTAATGGCTGGACGTTGTTGCGGGCCGGTAATGACACCGTTCTGGAATTCATGAGAAAGTCCTGCTTTGCTAAGGGGAGCTTGAGGGAGAAGCCGTACATTTAATTGTCGTTGGAGTGGAAAGCTTGCTTTCCTGTGGATCGTCAAAGCAAGGAAAGTAGGGCAGTGAGGCAAACTTTGTTGGTGGGGAGTTTGCTGACCGAGAGATAAGCCAAAAGGAGGACTTTTGGTTATGAAAGTATGAAATGGAAAACCATTTACTGCGATTTACGGAATACTATGAAGAGAAAAATGTCAGCCAACATTGGCAGCTTTTAATTTTTTTTCCTATTTTAAACACATTTGAGTTCTGAAAAGAACAACTTTTTACAACTAACTTTCCGTCTGCAACCTGTGTGGCGTCAGCACGCTTCCCGCCGATGGGTGGCGACGGTGAAAGCTTGCCAAAACGCGTACCAGCGACGGACGCCGCCGTCTCAAATGGAAGGAACAAGAGCCAAGAAGTCAAAGTATGTCTATGGGAGTGTGCCTTTTACTGTGTGTTTGTCTGCGTATCAGACGAACCTCGGGAGAGCAAACTCGTGCGCTTTTGAATGATTCTATTATGCAAATTGGAACCGATCCAATTTACATATCTGCACACTTTTAGCCCTGGCGCTTTCAAAGCTCGCTTCAAGCTCATTCAAGTTCCTTCAAGTTTTCAGATTGGACAACGAGAACAGGTTGTCCGGAGGGGCGAGGACGGTGCAAGGAGACCAGGGCGCGTCGGGAAAACGCTCCAACGTTACGAGGGTCAGGAATTTCTCGGTCGGGATGGTCCGGGAAAGTGACAAGACGTTGACACCGGGCGCGATTGAAATTCCTCATTTCAATGAGAAATGGAGCGCGCGCGGGCGAACGCCTTTTGCATCGAACGCCTGGGCGAGATGTTGGAATGTCCTGGAATGTTTGGGCTGTGTCTCGGCGATGTGTGGGTGGCTTGAGAAATGGGGAGGGGGATCATTCCAGGTAGGATCACGTTTTAAAACAATAAATCGTTGAATAATTTATAAGCCTTGGCTATTTGAGGTCTGTGTTTTGTAAATAAGGTATTAGACTATTGCAAACAAAAAAACTTGCACTTTTTGACAGTTTGCCTGCTTTGTTTGTCTGCCTGCGTTTGTTGCAGAAACGTCAATCTGCATACATTTTGCCTTGTTTGCGAGTTTGTTTGTTTGACATGGTTTAATACCTCCTTAAGTTTTTCAAGATAAGTAAACAGTGAAAAATCATGGTTACAGGGAATGTTGACAGATATTTATGTTTAATTTCACATAGCATAGCATAGCATAGCATAACGGGTCTGCACCACGCTGTAGGGGGTGCCACAATGGTCAATTCAATATTCTTAGACAGTTTGATTGCTGCCCGGTACAACCAAGAATATCTAAGAACGTAAATTTCCACACTGTGCTCCAAGGCTACGCCCATACAGTCCCGTGGGGATTTGGGAGGGGATGTTTTTGTTGTTCACTAGTGGCAAAAGTGCAGGGAACCCATGCGACTTTTAAAAGTGAACGGAATATTTTTGGGAGGTTTGGAATGGGGGTTAGGGGAATTTCATCGGGCCGATGAAAATTGTTGAATGCGTAATGTATTAAATGATTTGAATGTTTGTAAGTGTAAATGTGAGTCTGTAGTGTATTATCTAATAAGCATATAGTTTTGTAATAATGATAAATAATAAATATAATAAATATAGTAAACAGAAAAAAAAATTAATATGATAAATATAATAAATAAAATCAAGATGATTCCAGGAAGCTGTAAAAAAAACTGCAATTTAAAATATAAATGCTCCAGATGGTTCCCATGCTGTTTTAGAAAGTTTCGTTAATTTAAGCAATTTGATCATATATGGAGGTGGTATGTTACAGGAAAGGAATAGGATAAGGAATAATATGAACATTTAAATAAATCATATAGTGAGTAGATAAATTAATTTAAAATAATTCCAGGAAGCTGTAAAAAAATGAGAATAATTTAAAAACCAATACTCCAGATGGAAATACAAATAAAACAACAGAGACACAAGAATCCTAACACGCGGCTTCGCACCTTTCACAGAATTCGACATGAACACGACCACGAATACAGCACAAAAAGAACACCACAAAAATCCATCATCTCGGCGCTGCTGCTCACACGATCTGATATTTATGTTTAATTTCACATATTCAAAAAAAAAAAGAAAAAAGTAATCGATAGGTAGGTAATATTTAACTATTCAATTGGTTAACATTCCAAAATTAAACTTGTTTTATCGGAGTCGGAGTCGGTGGAGTCGGGTCTTTTTGGAGACCTGATCCTGGTAATCAAAACTCGAATAGCTGGTGTCGGAGTCGGAGTCAAAATTTCTGATAATCGGAGTCGGAGTAATGTACTTTTTTAATGTTCAGTATTTGTTATAATAAAGGTTAATTGACTTTTTTTTTTTAATATTTTTTTAAATCACGTGAACTGCGTTGCTATTTTCTCATTCAATTCATGTCTTGGTTTAAGAGATTTCGACGCTGAATTTGACCAAATTTAATTAGATTCTTCCTATAGAAAAGTACACACAGAGTAATCTTTTAGCCCGAAATTGAATGTATTGATGGTTTTAAATAGATCATTTATTTTTCTAAGTTAAAATGCTATTAGATACATAAAAGTGTTGGAATTTTTATTAAAAAATAATAATCACTGTTAATAAAATTATAAGTACAAAAACAAAACAAAGAAAACAAAAGGAGCTCTCCAATCCAAACATGGTGAACTTTATTTTATTAGAGCACAAATCAATCGCCTTTGAGCTATTACAGGTAGTATCTGTACGGTAATTATTTTGGCTGAAATTGGTTTTTGGTATCGACGAATCAAGATTAATTGACGGTGCAATGCTGAGGTGAAGCTTAAACCTGCACTTCATGGCTTAATTTAGATCCAAATTTCCCCCAAAATAACTCGAAACTCCGAGCTCAAATCCTGGACCATGTTTTCCAACTCCAATACAGCAACATGGAACATCGTTACCTTCCGCTATCTACTGTCAATAACCTGCTGCTGCTCAAATGCAGATAAGCTTGTGGGGTATTAATTTTCGATGAAGCAATAAAGATTAGCATTACACGTGCGGTTCCCTCACCCATCCTCCTCTTCCTCCAACCACGTAGGTTGTTTTCCATTTTCCGATTAGGTGCAGGGCACTTCCAAAATTCTCCGCCCAATTCCCGGTGGAAAACCGAGCCCAGACTGAAATATGGTAACGCACACACAATGGCTTGGGTTTTTTGTTTCCTTCCTTCAGCTTGGTTCAACGGATTCTTCCGTGCGGAGGGTTGAGTGGAAAAAATATGCTTTCAACATCCGCTTTTCTTTTAAGGGGAGGTAGAGGCAAACATGAAAATGCCCGGGAAATTGCGGCAGGGCAATTTTCTCCATCTCAAGACTTGATGAAGATGCTGCGGTGAGGACAAAGTGAAAGAAAAGGTTATTGAGGTGTAACGTTGAGGTCGTTGTATCGAGAGCTTGCAAAGTTCTTTGTGAGGGAGTCTTATGGCTTTTTTGTTGCTTGTACCCTGAACTCTTGAGGTGTGATAAAGTCGCTTCCGGTGCAGCACTTGAGAACCGCACTTGTTGCGGTCTGATTGAAAAAGAAAGTCCAAACTACAAACTGTTACCTAACACTTTAAACACAAACTAGGCAGACCTTGCTCTTGTGGAAAATATTCGCAAGCAAAACGCTCCTTCCGAGATCACACCTCCGGCAAAACGTTGCCGCCGGTAATGGGAATTCGATTGACTTTGGCACAAATCCTCAAATCCTACTTAGAACGCTGAGCAAACATGCTTGACACCTGATACAGTTATTTTCCTTGAGCTGCCTGCTATCACTCTGTTGCTCCAAAGGGTCTCCCCGTTTCGGTTTCGAGAAATGGAAAACAACCATTTCGGCAAAGTATTGTTTGCTCGTTCCGTTTCCGTGCCGAATCTCCAAGATTTTCCTCCCAACATGCTATCTCACTCCGAATGATGGAAACCAGAACCCCGGCCCCGAAGGGATGTTGATGTTTGTGTATGTGATTGTATTTTTGGGTATGTGTTTGTGTGGCTTTGTGCCCCCACAAGGACGACGGTTGGCTGCAATAAAGGCCGTAACATGACAGCTTTATCTTTGGCTGTCGAGGCAAACCATCTTTCTGATATGACAATGTAAGAAGCAGAGCTTCCAAACGAGAGCATGACTGACGACGTATGCCAGCGGATCAGATGGATCAGAAGCTGGGAAATTTGCGATTCTTGGTGCTGGCAAATTGATAGCAACGATTTTCAGCTCGGTTGTCGGATAACAAATTTTTTTTTTGAAATCTTCCAGCTCTCAAAAAAGTTTATCAGATTTTCAAAATCTATTGCAACTTTTGTTTTCCTCAAATCCACTGAGTATTTCGAATCCTTCAGGCACTCCAATCATTTTATTCCCTTTAATCTTTGGAATCTGAGAAAATAATTCAGTGTCTTATATCATAAATCTACTTATTGCTTGAATCATGATGAAACTGTCAATTATCTTAACACTTGACTCATCTCTAATTCCTAGTTTCTAGATTTTTTTTAAAATGGTATTAAGTACTAGGAATCTCTTACAGTGATTTTCGAAGGCTTTGCTTCAAATAAAACTTCTTCAGATTTCATGACTGGGCATTAGGGTGGTCCAAATCCGGGCTTCCTCAGGGCTACCCCCTGAAATCATAGATAGACCCAAATTTGAGCTCATTGGCTGACAAATCAGCAAAATGTATGGAGGAAAGCAACAGTTTTACTTTTTTACCTGTGGAAAGCGCGAAAGTTGTCTTTATCAATTCTTAGATGTAGAATCTTCATTAAATTAAGAACAACTTTTCCGGAAATACAATTTTTCTTGTAAAATTGTCCGGGGAACACGATGGTGATCAAATAAAAAATTATAAAAATAAGGGATAGGTGAAAATCACGTTTTAAAACCAAAAACTGCAATGTTGGAAAGCTTTTTAGGGTTGATTTTTAAAAAAAAATTAATTCCTTGTACAATTTCCTTTAAAATGCAAGCAGAAGAAAGTCTTGTGGTCTACCAGTTGGAATGTTACGAGTCAAAGAATACAAAGGTTTTTAAATATCGTCAAAAACGAAGGCTAAAGAAAGAGGGGTAATTCTCTACCAACTCACACGAAATCGGGAAAAGTTGCCCCGACCCCTCTTCGATTTGCGTGAAACTTTGTCCTAAGGGGTTACTTTTGTCCCTGATCACGAATCCGAGGTCCGTTTTTTATATCTCATGACGGTGGGGCGGTACGACCCCTTCTATTTTTTGACATGCGAAAAATGAAATGTTTTTCAATAAGCCTGAAAAGGTGATGAGATAGCAATTTGAAGTCCAAGTGACAACAGAAACACTAAAAAAATGAAAAACTCTGTCATTTTTCGTTACTCAACTGTAATTTTTTTTCATTTAGAACATTTTTCATTTAAAACAATTTTTTTCATTTGAAAATTTCGTGTTTTTTGTAATTTTGCTGGGTTATTTTTTAGAGTGTAACAATGTTCTACAAAGTTGTAGCGTAGACAATTACAAAAAAAAATGATACATAAACATCAGGGGTTTGCTTGTATTCATCACGAGTTATCGCGATTTTACGAAAAAAAAGTTTTGAAAAAGTTTGCGTTTCTCTTTGTTTCGCCGTCCGTGTCTGTCGCGGGTGACCATGAACGGCCATGATCAACGACTACCAACTTTCAAAATTTAAAAATGAAATTTTTTGTTCTAAATGAAAAAATGACCTTTCTGGGTTGATGTAGATTTGAAAAGTACATTAAATTACCCTCAAAATGACATGTTCAAAATTTTTGACAGTTTAGTAAGGCAGAGTTTTGAAAACTTTCGATAAAAATACGTTTTTTTCGGAATTTTGAGCACGCCAGCAAATCGGGCGTACCATTTTACATAAATGTCCCTTTGACATCATTTTTCTATCTCATCACCGCTTCAGGCTGCAAATTATTGAAAAATAACTCTTTTTCGCATGTTCAGAAATGAAAGGGGTCGTTCCGCCCCTCCGTCACGATATATCATAAAACGAACCTCGGAATCGTGATCAGGGACAAAAGTTACCCCTTAGGACATAGTTTCCCGCAAATCGAAGATGGATCGGGGCAAATGCTGTGTGAGTTGGCAACGAATTACCTATTAATCTTTTGCGATCATTAGATATTTATAAAAAAATAGGCTGGTACAAATAATTTAAAAAAAAAAAATTGTCACAAATCTGTCATCGTTCCCAGATGTAATATTACCATTTTTTTTACTGTGTACCCATGTTGCTTTAAAAGACTAGATTATCCGAAAGCCTTGGAAAAATTTAACTTCGAATAATCATCAAAATTCAACATGGTGGCCAAAGTAGCGGCGACGACACATTGAAAAAAATGCATTTTGAATTTATTAAGCAAAAAAAAAAAAACAATTCAAATTTGGTCGCAGAAATTGAATTTTGTTGAATTTTTTAGAAATTGAATTTTGTTGAATACTAGATGACACCAGAAAAAAGCTGCTTCTTATTTTTTTTTAACTATCATTTTTTAAAGGGTTAAAATGGATGAAAATAAACATTTTAATGCATGTTTCTATTGTGCAATTGTCTCAGAAACACGAATATGGCAAAATTATCACCGGAAAATTAGATTTAAGGGGTTCCCCGAGCAAAAATTTACACCCAAAAAATTCACTAAAAGTAAAAGTGTCTGTTTAATATGTTAAACTGCCTTACCCAAAGCGTTTTCAGTCTCAGATGGTAGTCCTAGATGTCCCCTAGAAGCTGCAGGTCGAACCGAGTTGATATCTGGATGGAACACTTTTTTATTTGAGTTTGAAAATTATGCTATTTTTTCCACTAAAATGCCAATAACTCCCTTTAGATTTAACCAATTGGGATGCTTCTACCTGCATTTTGTTGCATTTTTTAAGCCCTTTAAGATGCATTTTGAATTTTGAAATTAAATTCAATTTTGCCTAAGTGATAGCTTTTTTAAGATTTTTGACGTTTTTGAACCTTCAAACTTTGAGTCCCGATTTGCCCCACTTCCCGTTGACCTAGAGTGCTCATATTTTGGTCAGATGCTAGTTTTATATGTACAAACAACCCCTGAAAGTTTCAGGCAGATTGGTGAGGTCCAAACGACGTCCCATACAAAGGGAAAATCCAAAGGGAGAATCCTGTTCGTGGACTCGCTCTTAAGTGTTATTGAAAGAGAATTAAAAGAAATTTTTAGTTTTCTATTCAGTATACACAGTAAAAAAAATCTGTGTAAAATCGCATTCAAAAGCATGCACATTACCTTTGTGAGAAAAAGCATGTAATATTGTATGAGAAAACGTGTACACAAAAAGCATGTACCGAAGAATAAAAAGCAAGTCTGCTCACCCCAAAAATAACATCAATCCGGCGAGAGTCATATTCAGATTACCAAGTCCGCGCCCCAACCCACTCGGCTATCTCGCCGCTGTTAAAGTTGTCAGACCAAAGCCAATGTAACAGTAGGTTTTCCGTACGTCCTTTACTGTGTTTATTTATTTATTTATTCGTCAAACAAACGTAGACTACATTGATCATTGCTTAATTACTATTTACAGGTGAACATTATTTAAGTTATAAACTATTAGACTATAAACTATCTTCTTTGGTTATAAAACTGTTTTTTCATAGCGGATTTAGTCATAGTAAAATCGATTGTGTCAACTACATACGATGTTTGGGGAATAGCCTGTCCCATTTTGAGGTCATGTCGAGGAATTTCAGGTGCTCACTTCTTAAATGATAGATTATGATGTTAGGAACAATGTTTTCTTAGACAAGAAAAAATAATAAAATACTTTCTCGCACCCCCTAGTCGATTTACTGAAAAAAGTCACTTTTTTTAACAAATTTTCTAAAATCGCTTGGAATCAATACAAAAACTGTTTCGATCAGGTGTGTATTATCTACAAACGATAGGTTGTTGTCCATAGATTAAGATGCACTATCAATATTGGACCAAAATTTAAGTTTTTGGACTCTCCCAGGCGGATTTGTGTCGAAAAAATCGCATTTTTTCGAAACTTTTTTCAGAAATGTTCATTTAATTTAGGGTAGCCTATTTTTCCCAGTGAAACCAATACATGCAGCTTGTATGAAATTTCATGGCGAACATTTTTCCCTCTGAGAAAATACAATTTAGACACTCCAGAGCCGAGATATTTGAGTTTTAGTGAGGAAAAAAGTGCCAATTTTCAAAATTTCTCAGAATTCAGAAGCAAGGCCTACTAATTACACGATGTTACAAGCATATGTCTCAAAGTTTCGAAAAAATGCGATTTTTTTTACACAAATCCGCCTGGGAGAGTCCAAAAACTTAAATTTTGGTCCAATATTGATAGTGCATCTTAATCTATGGACAAAAACCTATCGTTTGAATATAATACACACCTGATCGAAACAGAATTTGTATTGATTCCAAGCGATTTTAGAAAATTTGTTCAAAAAAGTGACTTTTTTCAGTAAATTGATTAGGGGGTGCGAGAAAGTATTTTATTATTTTTTCTTGTCTAAGAAAACATTGTTCCTAACATCATAATCTATCATTTAAGAAGTGAGCACCTGAAATTCCTCGATATGACCTCAAAATGGGACAGGCTATTCCCCAAACATCGTATGTAGTTGACGTTTTCTCATACAATATTACAAAGGTGATGTGCATGCTTTTGCATGCGCTTTTACACAGATTTTTTGCTATAGAACAAGTTTCTTAGTAAAATTGCAAAAATGATTTGATTTTTTTATGGAAAAGGTCGAAATATTATCATAAAAAAATAATATGACATAATACTTGATAGATTGAAATAATATCAGTTTTTTAATCCAAATAATGATTTTTTTTATAGAGAATAAGATTGTTTTGTTGGTTAGGAAAAAAAACAAAGCATCCAATGCTCTCAGGCAAACAAGGGACCAACGCGTATTTAATATGAGATTTATTCTGGATAGGGTGTGCCACCTCAGTCAAACCTCTGCTGTAGCGGATGTCCCCTTGAGCTGTGATACTAGAATAAGAAACGCCGCCTATTAGCTATTTCGAAGGTCATTTGGTAACTTTTTTCCTCCAGTAGGTTTCTCGATTCTTTAAGCACTCTATTCCCAAATTTAAATTCACAGCTGTTGAAAGGTAGTCCTCATCTCAGTTCACGATTGAAACTTCACACAAGTAATGCTTAAAAAACGAAATAAATGAAATATGAGATTTAAAAGGTTGTACAATACAAATGACCACGGGAACCGACCGGAATTTGATCCCTGAACCTTCTGCTTGTGAGACAAAAGCCGTTACCAGTTAAAACTAGCTGTCTCCCTAAACAGTTACACAACTCAACATTCAGTTCACCCATCAATTTGAGCACGTGTTAGCTTTCATCACATGTCCCATTCTGTGAAGTGATTCTCCCACGTGTCTCAGAGGTTAGGTGGATATCGGAACCCTCAGACGAGTCGTTTGTACCGCTCCGAAAGTGCATTTCTTACTGAAAGCTCTCGCACAGCATGGCCATCCCAGGGAAAAGGTGGCAAATAGAATTGCATTTACTTCTTCTGCCGGTCGGTCCATGGGTGGTAGTCCGTGTGTGGCTTCCAACTAGGACGTGGCATTTGTTCGGCATCGCAAAAGGACCGGCCGATCTCCGTGTGCCGTTTTGCTCCCGGACCGGATCAGGCAGAGTGGGATACTTGTGGAAATTGCAATTACTCTCGAGTGGCAGATAATTTACCACACTCCGGAGAGTGTATCCGGCAGCGGCAAGGCAGGTGCCTGAGGATGATATTTTGTTTCTTTCTGGAAGGTCCACCAAGAGGGGAAACTCGGTACGAATAGGATGCCAATTAATTTGTCTTACACCGACTCATGGTGAGTGGCAATTGGATCAACAAATGGTACCGGCCAGATGGGGCCCCAGGTTAGTATTAGAGGGATTTGATTTGCTGTTGCATAATGTTATGTGAGAATTGATTAGTTGGATCTTTTTGTAAGACTAGTTAGCTAAGTTCAACAAGACTCCCTCTCTGATACAATTTCAATCAGTCGAGATCATTTGAGATCAAAGCCACGTTCTGCAGTTGTTCAAATCAGTCTTGAAATGGACAACAAAAAGTCAACCTTGAAAAAAATAATTCAAAGAGAAATTCCAAAGAAAATCGGATTTCTCAAGAAGAACAGCAGTCCTCATCTTCAAGATTCCAATTTTCCTACTCCCACCTTCTTCTTCAAACAGACAGACATTCACCTTCTTTGAAGATCCCGTGGTATCCGTCCGGAACGGGGTGCGGCTATTGATGTCATTTTCTCAAAATTGCCAACACCAGAGCCAGTACGAAATCGTCCACACCGTATAGATGCGGATGAACCGTGTCCCCAGATAAGGCACCCCCTGTCTCCGGAAAAAAGGGTTATTCATTTCTTGCCGCTCTGGCACTTTGGAAAAATGGCACGTATTTGTTCAACTTGCTGTAGCCTCTACTGAGAAGTGGTCCTGGCAATAAAAAAGACAAACCCTGGCCAGAATCGAGGAAATAGCCCGACGACGAAGAAAAGTGCCCATTTGCATCCCACGGCAGCATTCTACGTTCCGAATGGAGTCCGGGTGTTCCACGCGTTTGATCCCCTCTGGTGGTCTGGAACGAGATGAGAGGCTGATTGGGATTGGGAGAGTTGCTTTGAAATCCATGGGGTGGAGGTGGTTTGGTTAGATTCGGGTGCAGATACGCTTGGGCACCTGGCGACCCGCTCCGACCTCCGTGGGTCGAGACGTCCTAGTTCCCGAGAAGAGTGGTAATTCCAGAAGGGTTGATACTTTTGATGGAAGGCGACCAGCAATTTGTGCACTGCGACGCAATAAACCGCAAAGCTGTGTAAAGGTGACACTAATGAAGGTCGGTCGATGACGGTGCTAGATTAAGATTTTTTTTTCTCTTTTTGTTGGGTAAAGGTAAATCGCCAATTAACCGCAACAATCAACTTGAGAGAAATTATGATAAAGAGTGGGTTCATGGATTGTTAAGATATCTTGAATATATAGAATATATAGATATCTTATGCTGGACTCACAATTAAAATGTTGCCTTTGTTACCTGCGCAGATCCTTTTCTTTAATTTTTAAGTCACAAAGTTTATTTCAGTACTTTTAAACCTTTTCCGATCAATTCCCAGTGACTTATTTTCAAGATCTTTGTTCCCCCCATCCTTTATTTTTTTAAAGTTTTGGTCAAGTTTTGGTATCAATTCATAAACTACACAAATGAAAAGATTATTTATTTCATGAAATGCAATTCTTCAACAGTCCAACAATCACCAAAGTAGTCAAACTATCTTAGAATATTGTTTTAAGCCCTGTTTCATTACCTGCTCCTGTTGGAATGCAAAACCTCACAAAGAAATTGATTAAAGAATCTTTTTCTATTTGTCCCTGGTAAAAGAAGATGCAAATACTCATAGTTTTATTTTATGCAAACTCATTTCACTAAATGGTAATCCTCCGCCAACTCACACAGCTGTTGCCCCGACCCCTCTTCGATTTGCGTGAAACTTTGTCCTAAGTTTTAACTTTTGTCCCTGAACACGAATCCGAGCTCCATTTTTCGATATCTCATGACGGAAGGGCGGTGCGACCTTTTTTTTATTTTTGAACATTCGAAAAAATACGTGTTTTTCAATAATTTGCAGCCTGAAATGGTGATGAGATGGAAATTTTGCGTCAAAGAGACATTTATGTAAAATTGTTCGTACAATTTGATGGCGTATACTCAGAATTCCGAGAAAACGTATTATTCATTAAAAAAAAACACTTAAAAAGATTGAAAAACTCTGCAATTTTCTGTTACGCAACTGTAACAATTTTGGAACATGTCATTTTAAGGGAAATTTAATGTTATTCTCGAATTAACCCAGAAGGATCCTTTTTTTTTCATTTAGTACAAAAAAAAAAAAAATATTTTTATGGGTTGTGTTGTTTGTAACTTAGAAGGGTTATTTTTTAGAGTGTAATAATAATCTACAAAGTTGCAGAGCAGACAATTACAAAAATTTTGATGTGTAAACATAAGGGGTTTGCTTGTAACCATTACATGTTATCGCGATTTTACGAAAAAAAAGTTCATCAACTAACTATTTTATGAGTACAGTTCAAACTTGATTATCCGAATCCTCGATTATCCGAAGGTTTGTATAACCGAGCCACGTAGTCCAGTGGTAACGCCTCGTAAGCGGTAGATCGGGGTTCAAATCCCGGCTCGGACCAACACAACTGGTGATCTTTTCCCGTCTGGAATCGATTGCTTAGTAAAGGCAAGGTAGTGTATCGTCACAAACTGGACCTTATCACGACACCTTAGGGAGGCGACCTATGGAATGTTAACATTAACCTTAACATGTTAACATTAAGTTGAGAATGAAACTGCCACTGAATCCGCTTTGTAAATGCCGGCCCCGATACTCTTCAAGGGTGTTCCCCTCAGGAACTGGGAAAGATTTACTTATTTACTTTGTATAAGACTTTGGAGTACTGTTCGCTACTCCCACATATTGCAAGCAATTTTTGTTGTTGTATGCAACAGTGACGAATCGCCCTAATTCTCCATACAAACATTGGAGAAAACCCATTGGGCCCTGCCTAAATATTTTGAAAAAAATCATAGTGTACGTGTTTCAGGGAACCCCAAACTTCATGCTTCCTCTCGAGTTGAGCCTGCGCAGTCATTTTTGTCTTTTTTTGTTGGTTTGTGTTTTCCGAATATTTCATTATTCGAAGTGACTTTTTTTCCCGAGTCCTTCAGATAATCGAGTCTGGATTAGGGTGACAATAAAAATATCGACATCAGTAGGTCAATATGACCAGTAAGACAAAATCATTCTTAGGTTAAACCAAATACTAAAATATCCACATAAGAAAACTTACTCTGAAAAAGTTCTCGGCATAAAGAATCATGAATTTCGATATTCATAAAGGTTATTTTTGGTAACATCACTTATAGATTTCATACAGAAATTCTGAGATTGGCTGCAAAAACCAAAATAACTTTTCACTGCAAATCCTACGAGTCAATTTTCTCACATCAAAACTTTGCTTCATAAGTAATCTCAATCTCGCTCCAAAAGGGGGGAGTGAGCATAAAGGGTTGGCAGGATAACCGAATCCTTGTTCAGCCACAGTTTTAATTATTCCATTCCAGGACAGAACGAAAGCTTTACAACTGTTTTACATTATACAACCGTCCCACCACCCCCCAACCGACTTTAGGCACTATCCACTGCTGACTGAAACAGTGCAAAACGGATTAAAGTTGAGCTGGGAGAATATAAAGTGCACACCCGGAGAAAATCACAAATCCCAAAGCACTAGGCATGCCGGGGACAGAAAACTATTTCCTTTCCTTCGCCACCAGCCACTTTGTTACCAGGAAAAGTTGGAACAGCAACTGGTATTCATTCCAGCCCCAGTGTCCTTCTTTACCCAACTAATCCCAATTGATTTAAACGGGAAGCTCGAGTTAGAGATCTTCAGCGTGGCTTTCTCGCTAGAAGTTTAAAGTGCCCTTTCGGGCCCAGCTGAACTGGGACAAATTGGTTCGTTTGCTCAGCACTAAATACGCAAATAATGTGGTCGATTGGTTGCTTAAAGGGACTCTCTCGTTAAAGTAGTGCTATTACTGGAGCGGTGGGGTAAACCAACCGAGCTTACTTCACTGGCTTCCATGGAAGAGTTCATCAATAATGCAGACGCTGAAATTCAGCGCCTTTGGATGCAAGCGAGCCAACCTCACCCGAGTAGGTGGACCATGCTATGATTTACCATCACCTGGTTTGAATAACATTCTCGTGAAGGGAAAAATATTAATGTTCAGAGCTATTTTTAGAATCTCATTATTAGTACATTTTCAATTACGTTGCCTTACATTGAGTAGAAGCACAGTCTAGGTTGATATTCCATCGCACATCATTTCCATAAAAATAACTTGAAATATTGTTGTTCATAAAACGAGTTTTCAAACATCACACATTTTATATGAATTAACAACTGCTACTCAAAATTAGTCAAATTTGCATGGTTCATTGCCTATTTATTACATTACCAAATAAATACTGTCAATATTTCACCACCATTGCTTATTTTTTAAATTATAAGAAATTTTATTTAATATTAATTATATCAACATTAAAGAAAAAACAAATTCAAAATACAACTGAACCCATTTTTTCTTGAATTTTTAATCAAGGATAAGAAAACAAGAGTAACATTTAACAGGAGGTCATTTTGAGCAACTGTTGTTCTACGAAAAACTTTACTTCTCTTGTTTTATGTTTTTCTTGTTTCATTTTTAGTATTTTAATTTGCATTTATCTTGTTTAGTTTATGTTTGTTTTTGGTAGTATTTGGCCTTTAGTCTACCACCTTCTATCATTACATTCTGCCTATCTATTTTATTTTTATTTTTTTACAGTAACTTTTTCAATTTTTTGCTTGTTTTTCACAATTTCTGCTAAAAAATGGCACCATTACCATTTAAATTGTAAAAAATAATTTCGGACGCCTTATTGAGTATCGTTTCCAGATTAATAATGCTATTTGGTATTTGTTTCGCATATTAACGATTACAGTAAAAAGCAATTCTCTGCCAAAACCGGAAATGGATTTTATTTGTATTTTTTGATTTGGCTCAAACTTTGTGGGGACCTTTCAATAACCAACAAATCATTTTGTGACATTGGTTCAGCCATTCCAGACTCCATACAATTTTGGCAGCTGTCCATACAAAAATGGTACGTAAATATACACAAATCTGTAACTTTTGTGTTAATTTTCTGACCAATGTTTTCGGCAAAGTTGCAGGTATTGTTGAGGACTGTTGATTAACTTTTTTTTCACAAAAGCTCAATTTCCCGAAATACGTATTTTTTTATTTTTGCTTGTTGTTAAATTTTTATATTTCTTAATTTAGATCAGTGAGTAAGCCAAGTTTGTTTTGATTCCTCCATCTTGTTTTGATTGACTAAAATTTCTTTCGGTGGTTGAACACATTTTTTTGGTTTATTTAAGGCTGGTACAAATACTTTTAAAAGTTTTTGTCACCCCCCACCCCTTTTAAAATTGGGCCGAAAAATCAGGGGGCAAAAAAATGTTTTTTAAATACTTCGAAATTTCAATGGAAATTCAAGAGAAATCAGCTGAAATCAATTTAAAATGCATTTTCTACAAGTTTGGGTTTACCAGCAAAAAGTTTTTTTCGTTAAAATTTTTGTTTTCCTCAAATCTTAATTTAAAAAAAATAATCATTGCAAAAGAACCGAACTGTTAAATGCATTTAAAAACCCTTTTTCATTCAAATGTTGAGAGGCAACCACGCTTACCCCTACACCACGGTTCCCTTCACCTATGATGCTCAAATCTTCCCCAAAAGTGATGATTGATTTGAATGTTATTTTGAAAATTTTCATGGAGATCCAAAGGGTTTTAAAAGACTTTTTTTCTGATATTAACCACATGTTGAGCATCGGGATTTGCAAATAAATGGGAATTACTTTTTAAATATTGTTAAAATCTAAATTTTATTAAAGAAAATAGACGTTTTTCATTATTTTTCATTAATTTATCTTTTTACACTTTAATTGTTTAGAAATCCTTTTGGAAAATGTGCCAACCCTTATTTAAAACTTCCAAAATGCTTATAAATATTGTAGGCATTGTACTTAATTGTATTTCTCTTTTTTATTATACTTTTTTTTTATCATTTTTCTTTAAAAAGGAAAACTTGTTCTTCAATTTTGTAGAGAACGTCACATGAAGACTCTTGAGTTGGCCGGATTCCATAATGCCCGCGGGCCGCAGTTTGGTGACCATTGTTTTAAAATAAATATTGCATTATTTTATGCAATTTTATGTGATTTTACCAAGCTTCCCTGCACCGTGCGGTACACGCGGTTTACTTGCACCTCGGGTTTGCTTTGCGCCTGCTTTGTTCGGTTTACACCCGTACCCGACTCACACGAACCGAGGGTATTTTGGTTCATCGTACCAGCGCACCACGACACTCTCGGTTCGCCGCGTCGGTTTTGTGTCTGGCACTCACCCATGGCATGAATCCGGTATATGAGCCAAGGTGCTTCTCTCGTTACGAGCCGAGGTACGTGCCGTGGTACGCGCTGGCGGTACAAAACGGGTTCAATACCACGGCGCGTACCACGGCACGCTGGGTTCATGCCATGGGTGAGTGCCAGAAACAAAACCGATGGGGCGAGCCGAGAGTGTCGTGGTGCGCTGGTACGATGTACCAAGATACCAATACACAAATGGGTTCAGGCACGTACCGAAGCTAGAAAACCAAACCCGCGGTGTGCGTTGGCACTGGCGCATGGGAAGCTTGGATTTTACACTCTGAAATATGTAGCCCATCAGTATGGGAAACTTACTTGACCGAAATGTCAAGCGCATATATGTGTTTATCCATATCATTCTTCATCGGTCTGATGGTCGAGTGGGCAAAGGCGCCAGTCCATACTGTCGGTGCTGGGTTTCAATCCCGTCGGTTGTAACTTTTTTTTGTGTTTGCAAAAATTGTACATGCAGTGTGTCTGTGCATGCGATTTTACCATCGGATTTTTTGCTGTGTGAAGATTCGATTATCCAAATAATTTTGTGCGTGAACTTTGGATAGCCGCATTGATTCTTCCGAAAGATACTCAAAAGTTCGATGTAACTTCCATTAATTTTAATTAGTGCCGAACATGTAACAATGCGTCACACAAAGCAAAAAATCTTTCAGCTACTATCACTTTACATAACCGAGCACAGCATTAGCTGGTTTTAGCCCAACTCGGATTATCTAACAAACCCTTATCGTCTGCCAGGAAAGTGCCATTAGCGCAGTGTTGCCATTCCAACGACCACGTTTACACGATGTAGGCGGCTTATCAGTGCCACTGCTTCGTCTGCTCGGCATAACACGACAGCTGTCGCAGGTATTTATGCAATTTCCCACTTCAACAAGAGTCAGACAACTCTCTGTACCCTCCCACGTCCAGATTCCTGCAGGACTCCCCCATCTGCTTTCCGCTGGAATCTCCGGACAAAGTTTGCTATACCAAACAGAAGCCACTATCTTTGGCTTCCGTCTTTCGACGCTGCAGCCACCATCAGCGCAACTCTTCAACTACTATTATTAGATTGCTTCTTTGCAGCTTTCTTCCGCTCCATTTTCCGTGCCTTTGCTGTATCTTGCGATTCAAAGACGTTGGGAAAATCAATTTTCTTTTGAGATTTTTCTCCCTTCTCTATCAGACGCATTGACGACGTCGTCGTCGCAAAATCGTTCGACAAATATTTGACTCTGCACAACATTTCCTTGTGGAGGTGTGCAGCGCTCCGTCCTTGTCCGACGGGAAGCTTCGAGGGGCAAACATTGTAGCAGATACCGGTGCTTGAAACTTTTCAGCGCTTTCGCATCTGCGTTTCGTAGAAAAAAAAAAGGCTTCCGAGAAATGGGAGAGTTTCCTCGTGAGTACGAGATGCACTGTCGGTGGATTAAGTTGTGAAAGGAGCTTAACTAACACCGATTTGGAAACTTTTTTTTTTTCTAGGTTGTGGAACAAATATCATGTCAGCTTTGAAATTATACGAGCACACGCCCTCACCGATCTGCCTGAGATTTTCAGGGGTTGTTTGTACATATTAAACTAGCATCTGGGCCAAACATAAGCACTCAAGGTCAGCGGGAATTGGGGCAAATTGGCATTAATTACGGTGAAAAAGTAATTTCTGTATCTAAGGACACGCTGACAGAGTCCGTTTCGCGGTGCCTGTCCGTCGGGATGCATGTTTTTTCGCGTTTCGTTTTCGTCGATCGTCGTCGGTGTTTTTTTCGGGTGAGTGCATGCGTGTGTTTGTGAGGGCGCTGCTGGCTCTGGTTGCCACGATGACTGCTGGGCCAGTCCGAGTTAGATGGTACAGTTCGAATATCGCGATCGTTTTTCTCGTTAGTCATGTATTTGATACACATCACAGCCGGGTTTCTTTGTTCTATGATTTGCAATTGTTTCATGGGAAGATCTGTTCTAAATTGCGTTAGCAAAGTATAAATGATCATTCAATTCGACTATTCATTTCCCGCGAATCACGGCGACAAACATTGTTTCAACGCGATTGTTCAAGTCCTTCAGATAACATCTTAACTCATCTGTCATTAATTGGTCGCTAATCTTATAATTGTTCAAAAGTATAAATCGTCTAAGGCTAACTCTACGTAAATATGTTACGCTGAGTATAATATTTCACCTTTAAATTACATATAATTTTGGTTCTATCTTTCCACAGCCGGCTGTCTAAGATTCCCAAGTAGCAAGTGAAACATCGTTTTTTTATTGTTTTTGTTGATCAATTGCTCCATTAGCGTTTTCATACGTTAATTATTGAACAAGTGTCATAAAAATTGGTCAATTGTTCGCATTTTGATCAAAAAACCATCATTCAACATGGTTGTGTGACACAAATGCCAAATCTAGCAACGGATTATGAATAGTTCATTTTGAAGTTTATTCTGACTTGAATGAAACATGCTTGTAAGACTCGAAAAGCAAAATGACATTTGCAGACATGATGTTTCATTTCAGTTTGCGAAACATGATAACATAGTAAATTTAACCTTTGGTTTCAGCTGGGATTTCTCGTAAACAAGTTGTTTATGTGTAGTTCAGATAGTTCTAAAAATAGAAACAGCTTATGTTCAAAGGAAGTTTTGACAAACTGTTAGTGAACTTGGTAAAACCTGGATGACAGCAGACTTCTTATTGACGTTTAGGCCTGCTCATCCAACATAACCCCTCGTGGAAAGATGCAGACGCGCGCTCGGACTTGTATTTGGAGTGATCTTGTGTTCGCTACTTGACCTAAGGATTCTTCATCAGAAAGGAAAACTGAAAATGCAGCACCAGGAACCAGCAGCAGCAGCAGAGTAGAAGCAAGCGATGTTGATTAGCACTCAAACATGTTTGAAGAAAAAAGCGCATAAAAAATCCATTCCAGCGTTCAAGAATTCTCGGGGACGTTCGGAAAACATAGTAAATGAGTTCAACAACCAGTTCGGAAATCTCTTGACGAACAAAGTTGCTACTTGGGTTGAATCATTTATGCTAAACTCATCACCAAATAACCGGGAATAGTCTCATCCGCGTCATCCGATTGTTTGCCTTGAGAATACATAATACATCACCCTATTAAACGAAATTCATTGATTATTGGGTCACATCATCATCCTCTATGATGAATCCTGGCCATAACCCTTACCCACTAACAAAATCTCAAGTAGAAGTAGTTTTTCGGCACACGCGGGGGTGTGGATAACGTATAGAACCCACCCTTGGTAGAAGCCTGTGCGATCTAACATTCCCGTCCCATCCCCTCGAGATCAACAAACTGACATGGCGGGCGCCGCTGGTGGCCAACGACTGTTTCCTATTCGCACCGGCTCTAGTTTTGATGATCGTGATGTTTTATCTTTTCAGCGCATTCATGCATGCTGTTGATAAGGGAAACATCACTAGATCGTTGGAGCGTATGACCGGTTGTGCTGATAGGATATTACGGTCCTGTTCAGCAACGGAGAAGGACAACCATGGGTTGTCTCTCATGCTCATGCTCATGCTCTATATCCAGAGACACGCTGACATTTTGGATCGTCGAGTTAAAAGTGAAGCAAAACTTCCATCTATTAGATATTGAAATAACTGTACGCGAATGTTTTTGTGTGTTAACGAGAAAGACCTTCCCATAGCATCGTAGCTCGGAAGGCATCGAAAAGCCAATACCTTATGCTACTAACCCAAAAAAAAAATCTCGTGATGCTGGAAGGAAACGTGTGGATTCAACGGTCTCAAGCGGTGTCAACAGGTATATACAGCAATTCCCTACGAAAACAGCATGATTCGAAAAATAAGTTCTCCGATCGGGCTCGAAAATTTTCTGGAGGTTCCTTCGCCGAAATAATTAGACCCGTATTTTTTTGTTCGGCCATTAGGGTGACCTACGCCGTGTTAGGGTGGTCCGAAAAATGGCAATTTTCGTCGATTTTCGCAAAAACCACTTTTTTTTAAATCATATCTCCGCGCCATTTCATACGATTTAAGCTGTCTTAGACGAAAAAAAGGTGATTAGATTGGATATTTGGGAAAAATAGTAAGAAGTTTCAAAAATCTAGCTTAACATTTGAAAAGGTCGTATGAAAACTTAAAATGCTGTTTTGAAGGTCTCGAGACCAAAGAGCCTATGTCTGAAAATATTTTTATCGGATTCCTCGGAAAATTTCACATAACATATCAAAACAAGGTGAAGTTATTTTTTCAAAACTCTGCGATACGATTTTTTGAAAATAAAAACTGGGTTTTTCGACGCGCCACGCGCAAAAATGGGAAAATGACGAAAACGGGAAAAAAAACTACGATAACTTGAAAATTTCAGCGATGACCTATACATGTTAGGGTACTTAAAGTTGCGTATTTCAATTTCGTGTCTTTTTAACCCTTTTGGATCTCCCTGAAAATTTTCAAAATAACATTTAAAAGCTTTGTTTTTTTTATTTAAAATTCAAGTAGAACCAGTAGTTTTCGAAACGTCGTTAGTTGAAAATTACAGGCTAATTTGATGAACTTTAGAAAAACCCATTTTCATCGATTTGAAATCATTGTGAGGCTGTATTTCAGCACCTATTTGTCCAAGTTAGAAGTCTTAGAGAGATGATTGTTGAAAATATTGTTGGAGATGCTTTTCTTTCAAGAAAAATATATGTGCAAAGAAAAATAAAAAATAATCGAAAACATATACCCAAAGAGAACGGTAGGTATATTTTAATAATAAAAATTATAGGATACTTGCAGGATTTTATTAATTTTTTTCAACATTTTCAAAAAAAAACACTACATATTTTTACAAAAAGTCTGTTTCCTAAAATAAAAATTCCGATAATCAAAAAAATACATGTTTTGGGAATTCAACTTTCATCATTTATTTTTTAATTATAAAAATGTATATAAAATAATAAATATAAAATCGGATAATTTTTTTTCCGTGTACCTATTTTTTCCGAAAAGTCTTAATTGTTAGTAATGAACTTTGCTGAAGCTTGAATGAAAAAAGTGTCTTGTGTGTAGTGTATTTTTCAGAAATGCACTTTACAAACACACAAAAATCATTAAAATTTGATCGTCTGGGACTTATTTATAAGTACTTTTCTCTGAACTTCTCGATATAAAAAAAGCACAAATAAGATTTTCTTAAACATATGTTTTTTTTTTCATAAATGATTTTTTTTCATTCGGATGCACTTGCAAAAAATAAATTAAATTACAGTTTGGAAATATCTGGAGTTGTTTTTGAAAAGGTCCTATGAGCTATTTTTTACAATTCAAATCATAATGGTATCGTTCCATAGTACAAAATGTGAAAAACGAGCAAAAAATTGAAAAAGTTACTGTAAAAACATGAACAAACTAGATAGGCTTAAATACTATCAGAAATAAATATAAACATAACAAGATAAATGCAAATTAAAATACTAAAAATGAAACAAGAAAAATATAAAACAAGAGAGGCAAAGTTTTTCGAAGAACAAATGTTTCCAAAAATGACCTCCTGAACACGGGAAAATAAAAAAAAATCGAAAAAAATGGCAGTAGAGAGTTAAAGGGCTTAGTTGGGTTTGAAAAAATACGAAGATATTGTGAAAACATATCGGAATATACAACCAAATCAAATGAATACATTATTAACTGATTTGAAATTCTTGTATCCACAAATGGGTATAGGCATTAACAGAACTCTGAGTTATGACTATTTGAAAAATAAAAATAAAAGTAATCGGAAATCGGTACATTAATTGTTACTAAAAGTAACAGTGATTCTTCTTTCCCTCGATGGTTTTTTTCGAAATTGAGCGTCGACTGGTTTATCCGGGCCACTCCAATAATATGTTAGCATGTCGTAACTTGAGTGCTTCAGCGCAATCCAACCTTCCCACGCTCAAACTTCAGCAACCAAAACAAACGTCAAATCCATCAAAATGATTGAATCTCAAAACGAAAAACGATGGAAAGCTGAAGTCCACAATGGGAACCACAAAGTGCTGTTTCTTTCCGCTGCCACTTTTCGGGATGAAAAGCCACCGGAACGGAAGAAAACCCCCCTCGGATCCAGATTGCTCTCATTAGAGGATTGGATGAAGGCCAATCAAGATGTTACCGTTTCGTCGCTTGTGGTACACGAGGAGGTCCCGTGAGTCGAGGCAGCGTGGAAGATTGCCTTTTACGATGCTAGTTTTCAATCAAAGTCGTTTTCCCGCGATGCTTGCGAGCTTTGATCTGCGTTCAATCAGTGCATTGGCTGTGAGAAAGTGGCAAGCGGCTGGATTTTCACATGAAAATCTCTTTGTGGAGCATCAAATGTCACAATCTTGTTATGGTTTGATCTGGACTCAAATTGAAACTGTAATAAAAAATGTTGAGTTAATCAATTTTTATATGATTCATTTTTACCTGAATCTTTGATGAATCAATGTGGATTAGTTTGGGTTTATTTTTAGTTGGATTTTATGAACGATACTGAATCGTTAAATATGTTATCACGAAACTATTTTCTAAGCTCTTCTATACACAGCAAAAAATCCGATGGTAAAATCGCATGCAAAAGCATGCACATCACCTTCGTCAAAATAAACACTTAATATTACACACTTCATGTACATTTTTTGCAAACACAAAAAAAAGTTGCAACCGACGGGATTCAGACCCAGCACCATCAGTAAAGACTGGCGCCTTAGCCCACTCGGCCATCAGACCGATGAAGAGCTGAAAGGATAAACGCATATATGAGCTTGACATTTCAGTCAAGTAGGTTTCCCATACTGATATGCTACATGTTTCAGGGTGTAAAATCACATAAAATTGCATAAAATAATGCAATATTTATTTTACACCCAGACCTTTTACACGCAGCTGGATTACTACTTTTTTAGCTGTGATAGCATAAGTGATTGGAAGGCACGTCGGTAGTTGTTTTAAGTTCAATCAAATTACTTTTCAGTCACAATTCAAATGCTTTGGATCAAGCTTTAGATATGGATTGGATGATTGGAATTCTGGCATGCCTTCTTCAATTTGGACAGCGATATGGATGAGTTGTACAGGTTCAAACGAATCGATGGAATGTGGAGCAATATTTCGAAACATGTACTTCAAAGTTTGCCAAAGCACGTGTGCACTGAAGAAAAAAAATGAAACCTTCATCGTTTGCAAGAGAACGAAGAAAATAAAGCTCAAATTCCAAAACTCAGTCGAGCACGTCACTTGGCAGGCCCCTTGACACGTACTCTCTGGTGGCGGCAGAGGACAAAGACTCGAGACGGTCCCCAAACCCCGAGCCAACGCAAGGGGAGGGCGGGTCTTGACCAAGTTCACATCACACGAAATAAAGAAGCGTGAATCGTGACGGAAATGGGATTCAAAGCTCCACCTTGGGGATGCGAAGGAAGGCGTCAAAAGACGAACTCAGTGCTTGGGGTGGTTCTGGCTGGCCCCCGGGGAGGTCGACAAGAATGGAAATGGGAAAAAATGTAGGTGACGATGGCGCAGAGGTTTCGGCAAGAATGCTGGTGTGCTGCTGGTTTTGTTTGTTAAACGATGTCCTCTTTCCGAGAGTGTTTGTTCGTTTGTTCCTTTGGGAAACGTTTGACAGGTCGTGGAATCGGTGTTGAATGGTAAGAATTGCACTATTGTTAAATGAATCCACAAGTAGACTAATTTAACAACAATTTATGTTGGCAATTGAAAATTGTTGAAAATACTTTATGTTTCTGAAAAGGGACCTCCTCAATAAATCTTCATTCGGAAACTATAGCTACACGTGGGAGGCCAAATGTATGACCGAACAAAAGAGTGATTTTTAATTGATTACGGACCTGCTATTAAATCACCACCATCTCTGTCTTGTTCAACTCAGAGGAGCCATCTGGCTCAGGAACTGTGTGTGGTGAAGTGTTTTATAGCCGCTCGGCGCCGCCGTCACTTCTCATCGATTGTAATGGACCATAAATTCTTGTTAGGTTATGGAACTGTGTAATGCTCGTGTGGCACACCAATAGCCTCGACCTTGAAAAATTGGAAACTCATCTCAAAGTTGCCAACCTTGTCTCACCATAAACAGACGAAATTCTTCAAAATTGGTGTGTGTGTGTGTGTGTGTGTGTGTGTGTGTGTGTGTGTGTGTGTGTGTGTGTGTGTGTGTGTGTGTGTGTGTGCAACCAACCAAACGGGACCACGCGGCCGCTTCTTACAAATTGAGTTGTTTCAATTTATTTTTAGATCTACATTCTCTACATACAAATAACTCGCATAGGGACGTGGCTCTACATCGTGCTGCCACCTGGTTTTTTTAAGTGCAAGAGTGGAAAAGTGCTGAGTCATCGACTAAAAATAGACGGCGTTCTATCTCGCCCAGCAAAATAAAGTCGATAAAGTAGTCGGTTTCGATGAGAAAAAGTGGAAAACGTGGTCTAAAAATAGCGACGCCATCCCCCTATATGCATTTGGAAGGTGTTAGCTCTGCCGAGCTTCGGTGACCCATTTCTACGCTGGCTACCCGAGCGTGAGGTACCTCAGCTTTTATCGACAAGCCCCGCCCTGAAGAACGTTTGTATCAATCGAATTCAAACGTTATTTAGAACTTCCGAACCCTTGTCAAATATACAAACATCCAGCGCGTATTTAGTTGGTAGTTAATAGTATTCCTTATTCCATTCATAGCTCACCAAACCGCGATGGCCTATTGGTTAGCACTTTTGCTTACCAATCCAAAGGTTTGATTTTTCGTTCATGTTCAGAGTTTCAAGATTAATATTTCCAATACATTCTCGTTGGGAGCAGATGGGAATCGAACCCAGCACCATTCGCTTACAAAGCGAACACCGTAAAAAAAATTCTCACTTTTTGGTGGCCCCAAATTATAATGACGATTTCTATGTCAACGCCTGGCTTGGCTGTCCAATAAAATCATCATCAACTTTGTGGCATGTCCAACCCTCCCAGTGGGCCATTCCGGGGCCATCTCAGGGTTGTCAACTTCGATGCAGAGAAGGACAATCCCGCCGTTTATCGTGGGAGCTCGGAATAGGTTCACTGAAGTGTGGAGGCAATCAGGATGATGGCCGAAGAATGCTGTAATTACATTCTTTTGTCTTGCGGCAAAATGGCCTCGTCAACAGAAAGAAGTGTAATTTGAGCAGCGAAACTAAAGATAGTTGGCTATCCTCAATTTTGTTTAATACAACGTTTTCAAAAAAATATATTGTGGTTTAAATATGTATGTATTTTTAATCTAAATAAATTGTTTGATACTAGGTTTGAAACATACTAGGAAATATAATTAGTTCCACCTTAACCAGATTCTCCGCACTGCGATATTCATCCATTGCTTCCATCGTCACCACACACCAGGGAACAAAGATTGGTGATTTGATAGGAGTTGAAGCTCCACTTTTTAAAGGGGACAAGAGGAATTCTCCACTTTTTTGGTAGATGAACGGTCTAAGGAGCATTTCTTTGGAATTCTTGGAAAATGTTATTTTTAGATGGTAGAATGGCAAATTGTTCATAATTAAGTCTCTCACTTCCAACTGGTCAAATCACAGGCATTCCTTCAGCCAAGCCAAGTGAGGTTAAACGTGTAAAAAATTAAGCCCCATTCATCTAGTCTGGATTTCCACTCGCTGGTTCACAAGAAGTGCATAAATAAAGTAATCTAGGTACTCACTAACGACAAGAAGCAGAACATCCAGGCCAGACTCGGTTGACGGACGGGGGATGGGGCGGATCGGTGTCGTCATTTGAGTCACATTAGCCAGATTAGCTGCCTCCTCCATAGTGAGAGTGAGAGTGATCCCAGGTCAGGTCAACCTGCTCGCGTTAATCGGTCTTACGACGCGAGTGCTAATTTGATGAAGCAAGAAGGGACAGAGTTACAGGTTGAGGTGGCGATGATGGTGGTTAAGGGGAAACCAGACAGAGATAATTGAAAAAGATATGCTTTCGTTAGCGTTTCGAGAGACGTTCCTCGAGAGGGCCAGAGGGCACGATTGTGTTAAAGTACCGGGTTGAAGATGGTTCAATGAGTTGAGATTAGTCAGACAAGGCTGAGGCTGGTGCGGCTCGACAAAAGAAGAAGCGATAGGTGATCTGAAAGGGAACAGGGCTAAAAATTCAAGGACGGAATAGACAATCATGTTTTCAAAGATCTTTCGTCTCCATCAATATCAAGATAGTAGTGTTATTCGATGGAGACGCATAGTCCTCGGAAGAATTTTGTACTATTTTTCGACATTTAGACTGGACTTGACACTTTGTTTAGACACTTTCCAAAAGGCAGAAAGTCATGCAAGTTGTATATTCTTTTGATAACAATGACTTATCTGATAATATCCCGATAACTTTTTTTAGCAAAGGTTGACTTTTATAAAGGAAAATTGTCCCAAAAATAAATAAAAATCTTTGCAATTGAATACCTAACCACCCAAGTAACATTTTTTCCCAGGAGTTCTACAAGAGCTCTTCAAGATAGCTACAGCATAGCAGTTTGGACCGCGGTAGGATAAAATTCTCTTCAAGTACTCTTCCAAACTCCTGAAGAAGTTTTGAAGAGAATTTTATCCTACCGCGGTCCAAACTGCTAAGCTGTAGCTATCTTAGAGAGCTCTTGTAGAACTCCTGGAAAAAAATGTTACTTGGGCACACATTAATTTAACCAAATCCCTCAAAGTTGCCCCCCACAAAAGCGCCCAATAATTAGCAACAATAAAAACCAATTAACCGTAACAAAGCATCTTTGGAGTCACCCAGTCCCAGCTTCCTAGCTGTGATGTCTTGGCTCTACGAAGAAAAGCCGTAGCCATTTATTTTAATGAAACCATGGAACCAGTCCCAACCTCTCAGCACTTTCCTCCCGCGCCCAGCAAGTGGTGAAATGACATTGAAACTAATTGTTGGTTACTGCCCCTCGAGATTGTCCTGTAATGTTTTCAAAAGTGTTGAATTTAATTTATGGGCACTTGAGACAATTTTACTCAATTATAATTGCTATCACGAATAATACTTTTGACATTGTAAAAAAAAAAAAAAAACATTTAACGAAAATTGTAACCTTAAGGTAATAAAACAAATTTCACTGAAAATAACTGCTCAAAATCAATCTAAACCAAAATAATAATTTTTCATAAAACTCAACGTTAAATTAATCGTAGCCCAGGCACAGAACGGCATTTTCCGGACGTAATTTTTCACCGTCCTGTCCTGTGTCAGACTTTTCCCGCCAACGCAGGATGCTGCCCATCTTTCAAAGCAGCTTGAAATTAAATCTTCGCGCGTGCTAATTTATTGCCTTGTTGTACACCGGAAGGCATGGGGGCTAGCGCAAACTTGTAGGAATAACAAATGAGTTTTAAGCTTTCGTCAGTGAGACAAGGTGAAAATGAAAGCAAGACTGGCGGTTTCGCTAGTGGAATTAATTGAACTTAACGAGCATCAGCTTATGACAGAATTTTCTCGAAAACTCGTAAATCAATTGACCAAATTATTGTAGTTTTGAAAAACGAGCATTTTGCTACATGATCTGAATGATTTCCATTTTTTTTTTCATTTGCCAACTATTTAGCATAATTTATTTAAAAGAGGGATATTGGTACTGCATGTTCGTGAAGGACTGAGATTTATTATTATTATAATTATTTACCGTTGTAGCCTTAGAGAGTTCACCGTAAATAGGGCACGTTATCCATTAGTGGAACCCCTTTCCTATAGTGGACCCTCTGTAGGTTTTTTGATGAATAATCAATAAAATCACAATTAAAAGCGTGTTTTTGTTTACAAATCTTTTATTTGCCATGTTCAGCACCATTTAAAACAATGTTGACTGACATTGATGTGTCCTTTCAGCCAAAATAAGTGTTTTGAGTTCGACATCTGAAATCAGCAATGGCCACTAGCATTTTCACAACAAAACAGCATTTCCATTTTATGACTGAATTAACTATCCAATCATTTTTTCACTGATTATTTAACTTCAGTAAGTCGAAATAATGTAAGTTTAAGGAACTTCACTAAAATAAAACGAAGAACTGCTCAATTTCGAGCAAAATTAAGGGGGTCCAATATAGGACAACGAAAATCCTAACTTTTCCAAAAGTGGACCCCTGTTATTTTAACTTACAAAAATGAAGAAAACTGTGTATTTAAGCAAAAGTTTTTCTTAAACATACAATGAATGCTTGTTGTAATCAATCAATATATAATATACATGCATATTTTTCAATCATGAGTATAATATAGCTGTTTTCATGTTAAAAGTACCAAAGTTGCTGAAACTGTAAGAATTTATAATTGATTAAAACTTTAGTTAATGTGCTTAACTGAAGAATAATTGAAGTTTGAAATGGTATTTTATAATAATAAATCAATAATAAACTTGTTTTGTTAAATAAGCATGCGTGGTTTTATCAGCAACTGTACACAAATCCATTGTTATGCTTTGGTCAACTATTTAAGTAATTAATATGGAAAATTTGCATCAACATTACTTTTATCATTTTTATGTTTACAGTGGTTTTTGACACGTTTTATTTGATATTTTTTGGAAATATATGAGTTTAAAGTCTGTTAAGTTTTTATGTTGTTTTAAGCCATATCTGTTTACAAAATTTATTTGTTTACAGTTGTAAAGTTAGCAAGTGCCCACTTTTAATCTTTATATCTTTTATTAGACCCATACCAAGCATCAGAACATCAAATATCGGTTAAATTTATAAAAACCCGATTTAATATCACCAGAGGTGAAATAGAGCCTTTCTTACAAAATGATGAAACTCCGAGAAATATATTGGTGCAATTATTTTTTCAAAAACATAATGATACCATCCAGTGAGAATTTTACCAAAAGCTTCGAATCTTTTAAGGCTAAACCTCAAATGCCATTTTTTTTTAAAATTTCAGAAGTACATTATTTGTCGCAAGACATTTAAATTTAATTAAGAAAAACATATTGGATTGACATTAAAAGAAAAAAAATAAAGGGTACACAGTCTATAATGTTAGTCTATGATTAACTTAAAAAAATATGTATCGCTATTGCACTTTGTCGATCAATTATGAGAAGCCAGAAAGAACACTTTCACGCGTTGCGTAAAACGCGCAAGCGTAAATGTGCTGGCATTTATGCTACGACTTGACGACTTGTCGATCTTTCGAGCGAGAACGAGCCGGGACTTCGAATTTGATGTTCAGTATATGATTTTGTATCAATCCAAAAATTTAATAGGAAAAAATAGGGTAAAAATAAGACGAAAAACACTAAAATCGCTATATCTCTGGAAATACATTTTGGAAAAGCTTCAAATTTTGGGTCCAAACAATTTATGGCGCATGTTTTCGAATGGCTTTTTGTTTGAAACTGAATTCTTTAAATTTGATAGTGTTATCTGTAAAATAGTCCAAAAAATACCTCCAAAAATGGCTTTGACCACATTTACTGGTCGAAAATTGTGAATCGAAAAATAAAATGTTCGTCTCCGACCCCACGGCTACAGATCTGGCTTTTAAAAATTGTGGGTTTTACGAGCGGTTTTCCAGTGATGGAAGACACAAATTTTTAGGAGCGGATACAGACATCGGCCATGTATTTCAGAAAAAGAGCTCTCAAAAATCAGACTTTGAGTTCCGGGTTTCGGGCCAAAATTCAATCGAAAGAACGCATCTAAACCTTCAATTTAGTAATAGGATTTTTTACTGGGACGAATCCTCGCCGTGCACGAATTTTTTTAGATTTCTGAAAAAAGCGTTTTTCCAAAAGCAAACCTTAAACCTTTCTTTTGTAAGAAAGGCAAAACAACAGTTTTCCTATAATGGACCCGGGTCCACAATCGGATTATGGACCCGGGTCCACTATAGAAAAAGGGGGTCCAAAACTGGCAAAAAACACTTTTTTTTTTTCAAATGGCTATTTTTCTGCACAAAAGCAAATAATTGAAGAAACAAACAGTCAGAATTGTTCAAAAGGCTTCAGATTTCATTGTGTTGTACAAAGGGTTATGAAATAGTGCCTAAAATATTGAATTATTGTGAAAAATGCTCGTCGACCATAAGGGGGTCCACTTATGGTTAAAATTCCCTACATCGGAAAGTTATTAACGTTTTTTTTTTCTATTTTGAATACAAAAATCTAAAATTAACCGGACAAAACAAAACACCGCCGCAGCAACATAAGGTACATGTTGCTATGTTTGAGGCATGACCAGTATGACAAAGAATTTGATAATGATTTCACTCCAATGCGGTGTAACGTCAAGGTGAGCATCTTTCAAGGTTGCCAGATGCACATAATTGTCTGTATTTCACTGACACTTGGCCTTGAACTTTTTTTTGACTTTTTTTAAATGCAAAAGTTCTCTGAAATGTTTTTCAAATTAATATTAAATATCTAATCTTATCTTATAAAGGGAAAATTCTCGTATGTTTGGCAGGTTAAGCACTCGCTCCTCACTCCATCCAATAGGCTGATTTTCAATATTTAAACAACTAATTTTGCAAAACTTTTGATAGAAACTTGCTTGCTCACTTCTTATTGAGCTATTTCTCATTCGATTTCAGTCGAAAACGCTTTTAATGAGCTGTAATTGAATGTCTAAGTGCTGATATGGCAACATTAGAGGCACGCTGGAATTGCTGTCCCCCTAACCTAAACGCAGTCAGTCTTTCGAGGTTAATTAAAACATAAGAATGCATTTAAACAGCACAAGCATTAAAGCGGCCAGACCTACTGCGTTAAGGTTAACCGCAAAGATAATTCGTTGAAATAAGTTGAGTGTGAACATGCATGTTCAAGCAGCAACACATTTCGAATCTACAGAGGAATAGGATCCCCTCAACATCAAATCGACATACAAAAACGTAAAAAAAAACACAAACTCAAACAAATAGACATTGAGACTAGCAAATTTAAACAAAAAAAAACCGGTAGAAGAGTTAACAAACAGATAAAAAAAACTTAACAAGAAAAACTAAAAAGAGAAAATTTTGTTTTAAAGTGCTCAACCTGAACGTTTGAATTCTATCACATAAATTGCTCCTGTCAAGGTGCTCGCTGTCAGTCGTGAATCATTCCGTTGCCGTGGCATGCCGAGGCTCGATAAATCAATTTCGATTTCTTCGTCTTCATCGCCAAACACATTCACGCAAGTTTGCCTACAAAACCGTTAAAGCTAATACTGGATACACATCCATCGTATAAGTCTGTGTCTGTACTTCGTATAGCGCAATTCAGCCGGCGAATGGCGAAAAGCTCCGGATCAAGCGTGATGAAATAATAATATTTATGACTTGCCTGTGCTCCGTCAAGTTTGTTCCGTTTCTTGTGTGGAAACTGGAAAGGAATGATGGTATACGCAATTTTACGTGCTTTTTTTTTGTACTGAAGCATTGTTATTCGTTGATTTGCCGCCCTTGTGCCAATGTTTCAGCGTAGATTTGCCTTCCCAGTGAATTTGTGAGCTTCTAGTCAAATATGATACAAATTATGCAAGGTGTTTATGGATTCTACATTTTGAGCAGGGGTGCGAAAACACACCTTACTTGGATCATTTTGAGCATGATTCTCTACTTTTATTTACTCAGCCAGGGATGCCAAATTCCACTTCAAAGGCTTTATGGTTAGAGGGTAACTAAATTGCACAACAAATACAACCTCTCTTCACACAAAAAAAAAACACGCCGAATCCAGTGCAAACACGCGTCAGTCTATCAGTCTTCATCAACCTTCACTCCGAAGAAGAGAGACGGTGAATCGCGTGGGTGTGACAACAATGAAAACGAAATGACGTATGAATGCGCCCCCGGGCCACCGGACTGTGCGGAGTTGAGCTTTTGGAAGCCGCCTTACCGCGTGCGGCAGTCGGAGGCCACAAGAGGCCAATTTCTTTGGGAAAACAAATTGCCCCTTTTACATTGGGATGGCGTACCGAGGAGTACGAAAAGTCACGCAAACAGTTTGCCTTGTTGAAGGATCTCGAAAAAGAGCAAAAACAAAACATTAAGCGAAATTGGGATGTATGGTTTTGTTGTTGTGTGTGTTGGGTTGAAAAGGTTAAACATGGCTTTTTGTGACGCATTTCCTAACATTTAGCTGATTTATCTGTTTACGTTTGACGCCTACAGTTCGAAAATCTTTTTCGAGAAAACATTTCTAGAAGGGTCCCTAATCAAGAATCTGAGTCCCTTTTTTCGATATCTCGTAACGGTGGGGACACGTTTTTTCAATCCTACAATCCTACAATAAACTATACAATCACCTTAATAGATCACTTTGTTTCATTTGAAAGAAATAATAAAAAAAACGTGGCTTTGTAACATTGCGTGGTGTTTGCCTTCCTCAACTCAATGAGGCTATCAAAACACTCGAAAAATGAACTTCTCAATTTGACCTTCTAGACCCACCTTCACGTATACATATCTACTCAGGATCAAATTCTGAGCAAATGTGTTACAAATGACTATCTCGGAACTGGTTGAACCGATTTTGACCGTGTTGGTTTCATTCGGTTCGTCTTGGGTTCCCATAAGGCTATTGAATTGAGTAAACTACTTCAAAAGTTATGCTGGAAAAACGATTTTGTCCAATCTTTGGGAGATTGTAAAAAGAGATGTTTTTGTATGAAAATCGATCATGTTAAAAAAAATAAAAACTGATCTAATGTGTCCTTATCAAAAGTTATTGGCACTCAAGTGTTAAATTCGTTTTGGAGGCCGGATCTCAGATATTTTGATGAAAACGTTGTCCAGATCTGTCGTGCGGCTCATTTTTGGATGGTTAATCAAAAGTCCTTCTTCAACGAATCCAAAAGTTTGAAGATCTGATAACCCTATCAAAAGTTGTGAACACTTAAGTGTTGTTTATGCCCTTTTTGGATTTTTGGATAGGTTATCAAAAGATCTTTCCGATGAGCCAGAAAGATTGAAGATCTGAAATCCCTATCAAAGGAAATGAGTAATGAAGCTAAATTTGTGAAACATGTTAAGGGGAATGACGCTATTTTGACATAATGTACACCCAAAGGAAAAATATATATCAAAAACTGCAACAGTGGATTTGCTGCAGAAAATGTCACATTTTATAACAGTTTTTACCCGCGTGTAAACATGTCAGCGATCTGCAGTTCTCACCAACACATATAGTGCTGGCACGTCCCCGAGCAACACTTCAGAGTAAAGAATATGATGGTTCTCGGTTTGGTAGCGTGTCGGATCAACAACCAAGAAGTTGATTGTTCAATCCTCGTTCTGTAAAGATTGATTTTTTTCTGCAATACAATCAATCAGCCGTCGGTAATGTCGATAATTATTGGTAACGGGCAAAAATTTCATACCTCTTTATCGCAAAAAATGCATGAGGACAGTTTTCATGCAGATTCTGATATACTTTCATACCGCCATGCATCACAATCATGCGACCGTCGTTTGGGTGTATTCACAATATGAATGTAAGGAAGGTATAACGAAACTAAGGTAGATTAAGTAACGTTTTTTTTAAGTGTAACAATGTTGTACAATGTTGTAGAGCAGACAAAAATCAAATGGTTTTTATGCGTCCTTTATGGAATATCATATTTTTACAAAACATCAGAATAAGTGATTATTTTGGCCGGTTTTACGCAGTTTTCACCTTTATAGTTCAACCGGAATCTTTCGAATATGAATATATAATTCGAATATAAATTCGAAATTACATAAATTTGCACACGATTGACCCTGGCAGGTCTATTGTAACGCTGCCGTTGCTTGAATTTGGGATTTTTTTTTCAATATATTTCCGTTAAGGTGAAAAGTGAAGGCACCGCCATATTGACTCTACGACTCGAGTTTTTAAAAGCAGTTTTAGGAAAAATTCCGAAGCTCTGTGTGTTGCAGACTTGAAATATAACGATAGCAAGCAATCTGTCGAGTTTAGAAAATGATTTAAGATTACCAGAAAATGATTTAAGAAAAAAATAAGAAATGACGTCCTGCTTCACCTTAAGAACGACATTATTAAGTTTGTTCTGGAACGTTAGAGAAAAAAAACTTGATATTCAAGCAATGAACGAAAACAAACTTAGATTCAAACCCTTAGGGTCAAACACTTGCAAAAAAAGCTGCTTTAAAAAAAAGCCTTCTAGATTGAGATCTATAGGTGAAAACATCGAAAAACTGATAAAAAATGGCCAACATTATTACTTTAATAAAACTTTTTAGGTAAAATTATAAAAATTAACTATTATTTGGGGTTTGGCGAGCAGTCTGATCGAATTTATAAAAGCTTAAACCTTTTAGTAAGCCCTGAAGAAGGCCACAATAAAAGGCCGAAACGTCGGTGAAATAGCCAAAATCCTGTTTTCATTTTTTCGATCAGACTGCTTGCCAAACCCCAAATAATTGTACCCAATCAGTCGCTGCTAAAAACAAGGGTAAATATTAACAATAAAAAATCGTTAAATTATGATAATTTGTAACTGATGCAAGCAATCTTCCTTCATATTCAGATTAATGTTTTTGTTTCTTCGCCTTTACAATTTTGTAGAATATGGTGACACTTCATCAGATTTTTTTTTTCATTTTTTTTAACTAATTAAATAATTTTCATGTCAAGTTCAAATCAAATACATTCCAATATAATTGAAAAGATATAAATTCATTCGTACCAGTCACCGAAAAATAATTAAAAAAAATATTTAATGCTGATAACAGTTTGTTGAAACATGATAATTATATCAAATTTTGACGAAATTCGTGGAATTATTTCATAGCAATTAGGCCATTGAAAATTTTATTTCAAGTTTTGTTCACCTTCTAAATATAAAAATAATAATCTACTAAATTTGAGATTTTCACTGAAAAAAAACTTGTAAAATCGATTGTAAACTAGTCAGAATGCTCATTTACGTGTTTCAATTTGAACAAAGACTTTTTAATCCATTGATTAATTTTGAATTTTGGTGCTACAGACAAAACAGGCTCAGAATTTTTTTTTCACAAGTTCATTGATATTCGATGCTGTATAAATCAGCCTTTTTTTTCAATTTGGCTTGTATTTTTTTCAAATTTTAATCTTAGAAAAATACACATAAAGTTTCATAAATAAGCACGGATTTTCAAAAAAAAAAATGCTCATAGTTAAGAAAATTATTCAAAATGTGATGTATTTTTTCTGTGTTTGTTCAGGATTATAGGTGATAACATTTTTTCAACCAAGCTTTTTAAAATATCGAACAGGTTAAAAGACAATGCATGGGACCATAATCCGAATCCAATACGACTAAGATTACACAGTAAATAAAACTATATATTAATATTACATCTGAGAAGATGAGAGATTTTGTGTAGAAAATATGTATAATTTGACATAAGGAACTAGTTAAAAAATTACAATTATTATCACACAATATCACTAAGAACGAACGACATTTCATCTGAAGGCAGAACCATCTTTTCTGATTTTATCCTGTAAACTTTTTCGGTACTAACTATTTCTTTTATTGCATTGTAGTCATTTTATATTCTACTTTTATTTTTCTTACTATTAAGTTTACCAATCAAATTTAACTAGCGTCATGTATTCCTTCTGAATTCAAGTTTTTTGAGTTACAGATCTAGAGTTTTATTAGAAAAGGTTCTATAAACATAGGGAATCCCACAGTCCAAAGGACCTTTAAAAGAGGTCTAGACATTATTTTTGTTACCATTATTTTGACTGTTGTTATTTTCTAGACGAATCACCGAAATGCCATCAAAACCAACATGAATACCCTTTACGAAACAATAACAAAAAAGCTCAATTGTTTGGTCCTCCCGGCTCCAGGCCAAACGGACCTTTAATTGAATCAGCGAGCGTGCCCTCCACTTTAATATAACCATGTCATGTCAGTAAATTAACAGAAATAATATTTTCCCTCTTTCATTTCATTACAGATTTTTCCTGCCCGAGCAGTGCCGTGCGCCGTGACCGTGGTCCCAGGCCGCGCCGGGGAAAACTTGGTATAATTTGATTATCTCCAGCAGAGGGGGCCACGCCATCATCATCGGAAAACAGACACAGAGCACTTTGGCGCGGCCCGTTGTCTGTCTGTGTGTGTGTTTGCTTGTGTTTGAGTTAGCTTGTGTGTGTGTGTGTGTGGTTCACGTGGAACTGGGAGTTGTGAACGTTGGACCAGAACCCCCGGAATGAAAAGAGCCATTTCCGTGTAATTAAAATCAACACGCTTCGGAGAACGCACACACACGAGCGCACTTTAACGACGACACGTGGTCGTCACCGCGTGCACGCACACATGCACACAGTTTGAAGTGTTTCCGGTGCGTGAGCTGCTTCCTTTTTTTGTCGCATGTGGGAGCTTCCGCCGTCACAGTCGTTGAGCTGATCCGTGTTACGTCAAGACCTAACCTCGAAAGGTTGGAAGAAAACAAGAAGAAAACGCTCTGAAGTTTAAATTTTTCTGGCATATTAGTAACTGTTGTTGTTGTTGTTGTTGTTTACATTCTTTTAACTCGGATTGTTGCACTCACATCAATGAAAAACAAAACGGTGCTAACCCTTTCAAGTCTCAAATCCTCGGCGTAACACATTCTCCGCCGGAAGCTTCCGAAGCTAGGTGTCAAAAGTGTAAACAAAAAGAAGTTACTTGGGTGTCAAACGTAAGTGTGACGCACACACTCGCGCAAAATGTGTCCGCGTTGGCGGGCAACGCCACAAAGTGACTACGCGACGGATAATGTCCGGTGTCCGGAACCGGACCTGCTGCTGCGTTGAGAGCTGTGACAACCGAGAAAAAATAAACGCCCGGCAGTGCTGCCAATCCTGCAAGTGACAACTTGTGAAATTCCGAAAATCTTTTGTGAGCGTGTCGGTGCGAAAGTGCTTTGAGGGTGTGAGCCAAAAAATAGTTGACGAAGAATGTCTGCCGGGGACGATCCGGCCATGGACAACGGGAAGGACCATGAGGAGGACGGGGACGGCAGTGTTACCGGGGCCTGGTAAAAATGGATTGGCGCTGGTGTTTTCAGTTGTGTTTTTTTCTCTCTGTAGTTGTTGCACTCGGCTAGGATCCTGCTAGGACCCACCCCCCCCCCCCCCCCTTTGGAGAGTAGTTTGTTTCGGTTCAGTTCCCGTTTTCTGCATGGATTTACAGCGTGTTAATGTCAGCCGGAGTTGGTCGGCGACTGGCAGTGATTTGTGTTTGCGTGTTGCGCAATTTAAAAGGAACACGGTTGCGAACGTGGAAAACGATTGGATTGTAGAGTTGTTTTGTTCCATGTGCGTTTTTAATGAAATCTTGCCTTTAAGGATAATAATTCCACAAATACGACTTTTAGAACATTTACCCTATTTTGCATTAGGTTCATCAATCGATAATTGATTTTCAAGTTTTTCGATAACCAATCATTTACCAATCATTCGATAACCAAACAGTACGTAAATATCAGAAATCCATTAAATTTTGATAAGTAAAAGTAAAAGTAAATCTTTCCCAGTTCCTGAGGGGAACACCCTTGAAGAATATCGAGGCCGGCATTTACAAAGTGGATTCAGTGGCAATTTCATTATCAACTTAATGTTAACATGTTGAGGTAAATGTTAACATTCCAAAGGTCGCCTCCCAAAGATTTCGTGATAAGGTCCAGTTTGTGACGATACACTACCTTCCCTTTACTAAGCAATCGAATCCAGAAGAGCAACGAACACCAGTTGTGTTGGTCCGAGCGGGTGCGGGACATTTCGCCGAATGGACATTTCGCCGAATTAAAAAAACGGTTTGAGAATACTTCTGTGAGTTTTTGCATTCTTTCAAACATGAATCGTTCTTTGTTTTAGCTTTTAGTAATTTTGGTGTTTTTATATTTTTGTTTACCTTTAATTATAATCTTTTTGTTTAATTCGGCGAAATGTCCATTCGTCGAAACGTACCAGATCCGCCGTTGCAAATATTTTCAAAGTTTATGTCACTCCCCCCCGCTCCCTCCTCCCTTTAAAATTCGGTCCGAAAAATCAGGGGTCAAAAAAAATGTTTGCTCAAAAAACTTCAAGATTTTGAAGGAAATAGAAGTCTAACCAACTAAAAACAATTTGACATGCATTTTCCTGCGTTTAAAATCATATTGAGCATGTTTGGGATCGATCAAAAATATTTTTAATTTTTGTGGAATTCCAATGCATGAAAGTTTGTTTTTCGGCGGAAAACAAATCTCTTCAATACTTGAATATTTTGAAAACTAATGTTTGCAAAATAACTGGGCAGGTGTAAAATGCATTTTAAACCATTTTTATCATTCAAATGTTTATTCCATGGCTTTTAATTAAATTTTGTATTTTTTTTTTTACATCTTTAAATCTTAAAATCCTTAAATCTTAAAATCTTAAAATCTTAAAATCTTAAAATCTTAAAATCTTAAAATCTTAAAATCTTAAAATCTTAAAATCTTAAAATCTTAAAATCTTAAAATCTTAAAATCTTAAAATCTTAAAATCTTAAAATCTTAAAATCTTAAAATCTTAAAATCTTAAAATCTTAAAATCTTAAAATCTTAAAATCTTAAAATCTTAAAATCTTAAAATCTTAAAATCTTAAAATCTTAAAATCTTAAAATCTTAAAATCTTAAAATCTTAAAATCTTAAAATCTTAAAATCTTAAAATCTTAAAATCTTAAAATCTTAAAATCTTAAAATCTTAAAATCTTAAAATCTTAAAATCTTAAAATCTTAAAATCTTAAAATCTTAAAATCTTAAAATCTTAAAATCTTAAAATCTTAAAATCTTAAAATCTTAAAATCTTAAAATCTTAAAATCTTAAAATCTTAAAATCTTAAAATCTTAAAATCTTAAAATCTTAAAATCTTAAAATCTTAAAATCTTAAAATCTTAAAATCTTAAAATCTTAAAATCTTAAAATCTTAAAATCTTAAAATCTTAAAATCTTAAAATCTTAAAATCTTAAAATCTTAAAATCTTAAAATCTTAAAATCTTAAAATCTTAAAATCTTAAAATCTTAAAATCTTAAAATCTTAAAATCTTAAAATCTTAAAATCTTAAAATCTTAAAATCTTAAAATCTTAAAATCTTAAAATCTTAAAATCTTAAAATCTTAAAATCTTAAAATCTTAAAATCTTAAAATCTTAAAATCTTAAAATCTTAAAATCTTAAAATCTTAAAATCTTAAAATCTTAAAATCTTAAAATCTTAAAATCTTAAAATCTTAAAATCTTAAAATCTTAAAATCTTAAAATCTTAAAATCTTAAAATCTTAAAATCTTAAAATCTTAAAATCTTAAAATCTTAAAATCTTAAAATCTTAAAATCTTAAAATCTTAAAATCTTAAAATCTTAAAATCTTAAAATCTTAAAATCTTAAAATCTTAAAATCTTAAAATCTTAAAATCTTAAAATCTTAAAATCTTAAAATCTTAAAATCTTAAAATTTTATCTATCCTTTGGTTATGAAATTTGGTTAAATTTAAAAAAAATACAGAATAATTTTAGCTACTCCTTTTTCTCGAGTTTGGGAGTTTAAGGGGTTATATACATGTAGAAAATTACAAAATTTCATATTACAGATTTTTTTTAAATCCACTTAAAAGATGATTTTCAATCACTCCTTAAGCTCAGAATTTTGCCATGCGTAAAGCAAACTGTCTAACTTTCTGAGCGTTTTTCTCTGAGCAAGTTGATATATGGGTGCCACGATATCTCGAGATGAGACGGACCAAATTGACTAAAATTTTGGGTGAAGACTCCCAAGACATTTCCCGTGTGCATGACGAAGCCCAATTTTGAAATTATGAATTTTCAAAAAATACAAAAATCAAAAACAGGCGATTTTTTAAATGAAAACAGAAAAATATTTCTATCTTTTTTTTTTAAATAAACTTTTTGAAAATCAGCCTTCGATATAAGGGGGCGTGATTACGCGGTTGTGAAGGTTAGAAGCGTATGTGCGCAATCAAAAAGAGGGTAGTGTGTACGTATTGAAGTATAATGTTTTATATATCGGTGGCAATCCAGTTTTGTGGTTTATAACGAAATATTATTTACTATTTGATCGCAGATGAGATCTTAACATATGTATTATTTTGTTTTGGTTTATTTTTTGGATTACGTGAGTTAAAGTTTAAGTTGGGTTCTTTTTTGGTTTGAGATTTAATTAGGTAGTTTTTAGCATGTTTAATTGTTATAAAATTATATTTTGTTAGTTGAATTATTTTTTTTTATTTTTGTGTGATTGGGTTTTTGGAGAATTAATATGATGAATGTATAATATAGGAGGTTATTAATTTAGATGTTAAATTTTAATTAAATATTTGTATTTATAAATTTAAGTTTGATATAGATGAATAAGTATAAAGGTATGTTGTTATAAATATGTGAGAAGTAAATTGGGAATAGTGGTGTTAATTTTTTTTTTTTTTTTTTATTTAGGTTGAATAGTTTAGGTTATAAAAATAATTTAACAATATAAGTAATTTTGGAGTTTTAGTTAATAAGGGATGAGTATAAAAGAGTTATGAATAGTAATAGTTAATTTTAGGTGTAGTTGATAATTTGAGATTATAATTGGGATAAAAAAAGAAGGAAAGTGAATTTAATATATTGAATTTATTATTTATTAAATAAATTGATTGTAATTAGAAAATTGTTTTTGATTATTTTTGGTTAAGTTGGTTTATTATTAAATTAATAAAATTTAATTGAAAGAAATTATTATAAAATATTATAATTAAAATATATTTAATAAATAAATAGATATAATTTGATTGAAGATTATATATATAAAAGATGAGGTAATAAAAAAGTATTGAATTATATAGAAAGTTAGTAATAATTAAATAGAAAAATAAAAAGTATGTATAAGGGAATTATGATAAATATTTATTAATGGGGGTAAATTATGTATTTTGATATATGTTATTTTTTTTTTTATTATTAAGTTATTATTAATGTATTTAAAATTTTTTAGGAAAATTTTTTAGAGATTTTTTATTTATTATGTTTTTGAATAAATTATTTATTTTTTAGTTATAAATTTTTGGAATTTTTTTTGAATGTGTGTGTTTATGTATTTTTATTTATGAATTTTTTATTTTATAATATAAAATTTATTGTTTTAAGGGTTGTTGGTTTATTTTTTTTATTATTTATATTTAGATGTTAGAGGATTTTTTTATTTGTTGTGATTTGGTTTTATGTTGTTGGTATTTTAGATAGGGAAGGTAATTATTTATGGAAACGTATTTTGATAGACTCATAATTCATTGCAATAAATATCTGTGCCAATTTTGAGCAAAATTGGTTGAGGATAGTCTTTTGATACCCTCGACTCAGACTGTGTCGACTGTGTGTGGTGGGATGCTGATCAAAAAAATTAGCACTGGATTATCTCGGCACTGACTGAACCGATTTAGACCGTTTTGGTCTCATTCGATCCGTCTTGGGGTCGCTATTGAAAATTATAAAGTTTAGCTAAGTACTTCAAAAGTTATGCTAAAAAACGATTTTAACAAAAGTCCAGAAGATTGTGAAAAGGGTGGTTTTTGTTAGAAACCCCGTCATGCTATAAATTTTTTTTGAAATGTATTCAAAAGACCTTTCCAACGAGTTCAAAAGATTGAAGATCTGACCACCCTACCTGATGTTATGAATAATGAGTCAAATTGATAGAACAGTGAAAGGTCCGCCCTTTTGTATCTATTTTGGATAGCAGCATTACCCTCTTAGTGTGAGGAAGGCACCAACCACCCAAGGGTGGATTAAGTAACGTTTTTATACAAAAATAACTTTTTTAAATCGCGGATAACTTGACAATCGAGTTTTAAAGCTTTGATTGAATGGACAGAGTTGTAGAACATTTAATTTCCAATAAGAAATCACAAATTTCAAATCCACACCATCATATATTTGTAATTCAGAATTACAAAATTACACTAACAAATCTGATACAAAGATGAAATGCAGGATTACGTAATCCCAAATTACAAACTGTGGCATTTCAGAATTCGCTACGTTTTGTTTGATTTTGTGCTGATGAAAAATTTCGATACGGATCGGGACGATTCTTTCTTGATGAGGGAACAGTTACGATACTCGCCACCAATAAATTTTCTATGTTTTGGACTACTGAACTTTACGCTTCGGCGTCATTTATTCTGAGAAATACTCCTTCCTAATAATGGACCTGTGTCGTAACTTGTACACGATTCTACAAATTTTCACTGACTTTTCTAAAAAAAACATCTTAAAAGATCGATAAAAAAAATCTTTAAATAAAATGAAACCAGTGAATAGAGCACCTTTTCATGTTGCCAAATATAAATCTTACCAATTTATTGCGATGTAATTTCAGTTTTTCCGCCCGAGTTTTTAAAAAAATTCCTTACTATTTATGTCAAAAAAGTATGCATTATTTTTTGTTTTGTTACGTGTGTCTGTGTTTTACAGACGTTTGAGCTCATGCCACACTTTTTTCGAAGTGCACAGACTTTTTGAAATTTCCATATAGTAAAAAACTCACTGAGAATTTTTGCTCGAGCCTCGAGTCGATCTGGCTCGAGAGCCTAAATCGAGTCGAGCCTCAAGCATAAATTCTCAGTGGGAAAAAGCTAGTCTTAAAATGTAAAAACAATCAAAAATCGAAAAAGTCATGAAAAACATCAGATAGGAAAATGATAACGATAGTGTTTGGTGGACTATTCCTAAAACTTGCTATAGAAAACAAATACTAAACAGGATAAATGAATATTAAATAAACTTCTATTAAATGAACAAAAATATAAAACAAGATCAGTTACGTTTTTCGACCATAATAAAATGCTTAAATTGACCTCATGAACCCGAAGAAATAAAAAAATGAATGAAATTGAGGAAAGGCATTTACAGATTGATTTTACCCAAAAATTTTAGCTCTTAGAATTTAGCTTTAAGAAATTTTAGATTCATCAGCTTTAAATGAACAGTTGTTTTTTACATTATGGAAAATTATCTATTATCTTTAAAAAAAGATTTAAGTGTTATATATTCAGTGTTACAACATTTACCTTTGTAATTTATTCTGACAACATTTGCAGTTTATTGCTATCAAAACCGCTTTTTTTAGAAATCAAGAACAGAATGTTGCTTGCTAAATCTTAAAGCTATTAATTATAACACCACACTCTGCAATGTGTATACTTCTCCGAAAAAACCGATTATACTAAATTCTTGAAAATTTCATTACAATACAATCTCCAAAGAATACCTTTCCTTTTGAGGGAAAATACTTCTCAATGATTTGAAAATGAACTGTTACTTTTTCGTTAGGTTTGCGTTCATTGATTGTTTTATTAAAAATGATGTTGTCTTTATACCATGGTAATGGTATTATTCTAGCAGAAAATGTGAAATAAGCAAAAAATAAAATAAAGGTGATTGTAAACCAGTGTTGCGATTTTGAGCGCTCATCCGCTCATGAGCGAGCATTTTTCGCTCATTCGTGAGGAGGAGCGCGACGCGAGCTAGCTCACGTTTGCTCGTGCTCGTGTTTGCTCATTTATTTTATGAGCGAAAATGCTCATTGCTCGCGCTCGCGCTCATTTTTGCTCATTGAGCAAAATGAGCGGCATTTTTTTACCTGTAACGGGTAAACGACAATAACTTTTTTTTCAGCAGAGCTTCGAGGTTGTTTTTTTTTAAATGGAGGCTTGAATAGGATAATCTTAATAATATTGGATGAAGTTATTTGTCATATTTTTTGTTTTGAAACTTATTTTGGAGTCAGAATTAAGGGGTTAAGGTGTTACATTAAGATCTGTACACAGTAAAAAACCATAGAAATATTACATCTGGGAAGTACGTCTTTTATGTTAGAAAAATGCGTAATTTTACTTCTGAAAATGTGTAATTTTACCACTTTTCTGGTGTAATGCAACTTTTTCAGTCTAAATCGAGGTAAAATTATAACATTCAAGAGGTAATATTCAACCTTACAAAATTACACCATCCAAATGTACACTTTTTTTACTGTGTAGAAATAATTCGATTAACAAAAAAAAGTTGATAATAGAGTGACACGTGAAAGTGAAATGTTTAATAAAGCTGAAAAGTATTTTTTAAGGAACACAAATATGTTTTCTTGGTAATAAATTACGTAATTTTTTAATCGTGAATGTTTTGAAGTCTGGGCACCTCATCTTGTTTAATCAATTATTTGTAAATAATTTAGCATAATAAATGTCAATTCTGTGTCTTAGATGAATTTCAATAAACTATATTATTTAAAGGAGTCTATTTCAAATAAATAAATAAATGAGAAATGAGTCTGGCCACAAGTAAAATCATGTTTTAATATAAAAAAATAATTGTCTTCTGTAAACAGCTTATTTAAGACCTAAAAATGCAGTTCCTTGAAAGTTGAGTCTAATTATGAAAGTTAAAATGATAAGCTAAAAAGTGTGTCTGGAATTCTAAGTTATTGTGTCTTGTATGCGAATCAGCAATTTTTCATTGATCGGGTATTTAATAAAAACTAGTATTTTTAATTATAAAACTCTGTAAAAAATACTAGGCTGACAATATTAGATGAGTACATGCCTCTTTTTCGTGATGAAATTATCTCAGGAAATTGAAATGAGCTTCAAAATTGGCAATCCAATTGGCCTATGCGTGATTCATCAACAATACTAAAAATCTACCTACTTTGGTGATGAGCGCTCATTGAGCGCGAGCACATGCGATGAGCATGAGCGAGCACGAGCTACCTGACAAGTCCTCATGCTCATGAATGAGCGAGCACGGATTTTTGCTCGCTCGCTCATTCGCAACCCTGTTGTAAACACATGATACAGGGAAGGAGTAATCGCAAAAAAAATCATTTTCGCTTGCGAACTTTTATCTCCCGCGAAAGAGAGAGGAGGAAAATCACGCAAAAGAAAATCGCTCCCGAAATTCTCCAAGCAAATCAATCTTCTGATGATTTTTTTTTGAATTTCCTTGTCAGCATCACTTAAAAATATTTATTTCACCTTGTTTACACACATTGCCCATCTACAAAAGGTGACAGTTCATTTTTCGACCTGTGACGTTACACTTGCAAGTGTAGTAGTGAAAAAGATGTTCCGCCGATCTTTCGTGCGCAAGAGAGGAGAGCCATGCTCCCTTCGGATTTTTTCTCTTGATGAACGTCCTAAGGTTATGATAGTATGTGGTAGAATATGCCAAATAGTATCGGAAATAAACATAAACTAAACAAGATGAAATCAAATTAAACAACAGGAGAAATATACAAATTTTCGAAAATAAAATAGGCTTTTGAGGTTAAGTTTTACGTTGATTGTTTTCAAGACTCTACTCCTTATGGTATTTTATAACTACTTATCTTCATTACTTCTGTATGGATTTAACAGTTTAAATTAAATGAGCTTTGCAGGTCCCAAATACATCTGCTTCACGAGAAAAATATTGTTTTTTTTCCACATTACAGGAAATTTCCACTGCATCGGATGTAACCTAAATTGAATTGCGCTGCTCTTCCCCACGTGATAGCGCAAACAAGCAGTAAAATTGAGAAAAATTTCATTTTCCCCCTCAAACACAGGAGAGACCTAGACTTTTGGGCAACTTTTCCCATAAATTTACATTCGTCCTCCAAAACCACAAATTCACTTCTAGACTACCCTGCCCTAAAATCTCAGCTCTCCCTCCTGTTTTCAACCCCCCCGAAGAACAAAGTCACTGAACTGGTTTTAGGAACTTTCCAAAATCGAGTGGGTGGCGGGTGGGGGTGGAAAAATCTCGCGTGTCGTTTGCCAACTTTCGCTCGTTTTTATTTATGGCTAATGCTCTCTCTGTCTCCGCTGAAGTTCCGCTTCTTACTGCTCGAGGATTTTATTTTTATCTTCCAGTGTGATTTTAATGCCAGGAGGAGTCCTAGATTGGAAAACGTGAACTCGCGTGCCGGCGGTGGGGTGGAAAGGTGCAAATTGGCGACAATAAAATTTTGACTGTGTCTGATGAAATTTAGGGGATGGTAGGGGAGGGGGGGGGGGGGGTGAAAAAGAAGGTATGAAATTGTGCTAGTGAAAGAGAAAACTCTGCTCTTTTATGTCACCGGAAAATGGCAAATAACTGTGTGTTAGCAGAGTCGAAAAATGGGCGTAAAATGTTGGGTCGATTATGAACATTAAACGAAGCGTGAAATTTATTGCATTCGCTGTTCTTTTCGATGATTTCATGGTTAGTTAAAGAGTGAATAGCCTGAGAAACTTTTAATATTTCTTTTTGGATTTGAATCACAATTTGAAGTGTTCATGAAAACGATATTTAAACTAATTGAATTGTGTTGATACATGAAATGTCCACGTCTTCCTTCATTTTTTTACCGATCAGTCGTTGCACTGCTTTCCAAAAGCACTGCTAAAAAGACACTTTTTCCAAAACAGTTGCCCACTTGAAGTTGTGTGTGTCGCACTTGTACTGAATACACACCGACTTGCAGTACTCCTGGTGACAATTACCATTTATCACGTTCCCTCCGAGAACTTTCGTGTATACGAATCCTTCCAGAGAAGAGTTGGTTGAAATTTCAAGTGAGTACGGTGTGTCTTCTTCCCAGGATGCCCTTGGCGGTGGACGGAAGCTGCACTCTTCAACACGTCCCTTAACGATATGATGATGCGCCACACTCCAGAAGCTGCAGTGTCTTGACTAACATTTTAAAGTGGCATATCAATGGAACTTAGAGTACCGATAGCTTTACACAAATTTCATGACAAAAATATAACTTCAATTTCTTTCAAGCTTTAAACCACATTCATATGTTGGAAAAGCTTCTCTCACGAGTGTGACCCGCGCGCCGGCAACAACATAAATCCGGCCAGTGAGCGCGGAGTCGACAGCCGGAGACGGTGCTAATGATAATTTATAGTTTTTACTAATGATGATATCATTATGTGGATTAAATGAATGTATTTATCATCATCAACACCTGCCTAGGTTGGTACGGTGAGTGTCCGATTCGTTGTTGGAGGGAAAGTTTGTGTCAGTGCTATTGTTTTGCATATTCTGGAGCAACATTTGAAAAGGGCGCATAAGCATTTTGACGGCTAGAACTATTTTTCAAATTCCGAGACATCAGGTAACTATTTAACAAAACCCGCAGCGTTAGGAGGTAGCTGGGTATGGCCTTCCCAGCTACCTCCTAAAGCTGCGTTTAACACATTAAGTTTTGTGAAAAAATTACCTGTTGGCTCGGAATTTGCGAAATAGTTCTAGCTATCAAAATGCTTATACACCTTTTTCTCGTGTTGCTCCAGATATAGTTGGTTTCAGCGCTGGTCATTGCAGAAGAGTGACAAGAAAAATTAACCTCCACAACCACACCATTTTCGTCTCCAGCATAAAGTTTAACAAAAGAGTCCGACTCATAGATTGATTGATTGTTTTTATTTGACAGAAAAAGCCTGCAAAGTGCTGACTGAAAAAATTGTTTCTTTTCAATGTGCAGTACATATTAAGTAGATTACATGTCATTGAAAATTAAATATAAATGTAACGAAAAATTATAGATTGTTTAGAAATTTGGAAGTTCAATGTTCGATGTCACAAAATTTATCTTGAAGCATACTCAGCAGTTACACCCCAGGAATGAAATCTTAAGTTTTTTTTTTAAAATTATTTTTAAATATGAGTTTTAAGAGCGAAAAGCTTTTTCAAAATAAGTTCAATTTCCATATCTTCTCTCGAGCATAGCAATCCTCCCTAGGGTAATTTCGCTGTATCAAGCTAATTTCCTTTTTTGATGTCAATAAGTCATTTTGTGTTTCACGTCAACCTCAATATTCAATTATATTTTGGAAAAAAAAACAAAAGTGAACATTCGGGTTTTCCTGATAACTATAAATATTTCGAATAAAGCTAATTTAGGTAATCTCAAATACTCAAAACTTTAAAATTCGATATCTCTGGAACGAAACATATTCCTTTCTGTCGATAAGTGATTCTTATGTAAAATTGGCCGGGGAATACGATGGTGAGGTCAAATTTAAAAAATAAATAGGGCTGTTTTGAGTTACAGCTATTTAAAGTTTTCAATTGCGCAATACAGGTAGAAAATATATTTTAATCTAAATTTAGATCACGGTAAAGGGTTCTACGTCCAATTTCCTTCAAAATTGAGTCTAAGACCGACCCTCTTAGATTTGTGGTTCCTGAGTTATCGTCGTTTGAAGATAGGGGTTTCGCCCAAAAATCGCCAAAAAGTTGATTTTTTGGGAGGGTACAAAAATGGAGGGGGTGGTCTGATTTGGATGAAATTCGGGATTTTTGCATGTTTTGATAGTCTCAACAGATCTGTCAAATTTGAGCAGAATCAGAGATGGTAATTTTCAAATTTGCATTTTTTCTTGCACACTTCAGGTGGAACTGACCCATTTACAGTTGACCTTAAAAAGGAAATAAAACAAGTTTAAATTTGTTTGTTTATCATATTGCAAATATCCCGATACTGGGAAATCATACACTAGCTATTTTATTTTTACTTCACAAAAATTCATGCAATAAGCTTGTGAAACTTTTGAAAAATCACGCAGTGCGAAAAGTCTCAAAAAGCACAAGAAACAATCTTGTATTTGTAGATTCAGAAAAAAAATATCAAAAGGTTGTTGTTGTTGATTTTATTAGGGGAACTTTTACCTTTTTTACTTTTTTTTTTCGCTCCCGTTGGTAAAAATTAAATATCAAAAGGTAGATTTACAGCAATTCCATTTGAAAAGAGCCTAAACCGAAAAAAAGTTCTCCGATCGGGCTCAAAATTTTTCTGGGGGTTCCTTGGCCAAAATAATCAGACCCGTATTTTTTTGTTTGACCATTAGGGTGACCTACATCGTGCTAGGGTGGTTCGAAAAATGGCAATTTTCGTCATTTTTCGCAAAAACCACTTTTTTCAAAAAATCATATATCCGCGTCATTTCATCCGATTTTAGCTGTCTTAGACGCAGTTTGGCTATTTGAGAAAAATAGTAAGAAGTTTCAAAAATCCAGCTTGACCGTGTCTGGACCAAAGAGCCTATGTCTGAAAATATTTGTATCGGATTCTTTGGAAAATTTCACATAACATATCAAAAAATTGGCGATGTCGAACCGTACGATTCCTAGATATGATTTTTTGAAAATAAAAACTGAGTTTTTCGACGCGCCACGCGCAAAAATAGGAAAATGACGAAATCGGCAAAAAATCAACTTTTTTCACAAAAACTGCGATAACTTGAAAAATTCAGCGATGACCTATACATGTTAGGGTACCAAAAAATGCGTATTTTAATTACAAAAATTTTGGTACCCTAATATGTATAGGTCATCGCTGAAATTTTTAAGTTACGCGTCATCCATAAAGTATGTCACGCAAAAATCGGCCAAAATAAACCCCCCCCTCCCCCCTATGTCACATTTTGTCATGCAAGGTTGAACACCCTCTCAAAAAGTACGTCACATTTTGCCCCCCCTTGTTTTCGATGGGATTTTTTTTATAGTTTTTATTTCTTTAAACTTTCATAATTTTGGTATTTTTGTCAATTTTAATATAAAAAAAAGTTTTCTAAGTATTCATATTTTAGAATAAACACAGTTTTGTATCTTTCAAAAATTAGAAGACCTGGTATAACATTCAAGTATTAAAAAATCTTGAAAACTGTTTTTCACTGCTTTGTACCTAATAAGTACAAACCATTTATAGCAGTTTACTTATGAACACCCTGTTCTCAAAGCATTTATTTTTATCGAGCAAGAATTTGCAAAATATTTAAGTTCCAGCTGAATAATAAAAAGTTTCTACATAATCAATTATAATGTGATACTTCTAAATAATAGTAAGCAAACAATTTTAGAAAAGAGGATTTAATTTAATTGTGTACATTTCGAATTAATATTATGCAATCATAAAAAAAAACCTAGCGTGACGTCACAGTCTTGCAAACCCCCCTCCCCCCTTCGTCACATCTTGTCACACTTACGGTCACCTTTTCAAATGTTAAGCTAGATTTTTGAAACTTTTTACTATTTTTCTCAAATAGCCAAACTAATCACCTTTCTTTTGCGTCTAAGACAGCTAAAATCGGATGAAATGACGCGGAGATATGATTTTTTGAAAAAAGTGGTTTTTGCGAAAAATGACGAAAATTGCCATTTTTCGAACCACCCTAGCACGATGTAGGTCACCCTAATGGCTAAACAAAAAAATACGGGTCTAATTATTTTGGCCAAGGAACCCCCAGAAAAATTTTGAGCCCGATCGGAGAACTTTTTTTCGGTTTAGGCTCTTTTCAAATGGATTTGCTGTATAGTTCCTCAGATAAAGAGGATACTGACGTTAACGTTTCATAGAATAATTATGAATTAAATGTTACTTAATTGATTGAAAAGAAACAATATTATTACATTGCCTTTTAAATTATTGCCACTATTGGTATAGAAAAAAAACTCCCGGGTCCCGCGAATTCCCGGGAAATTGCCAAATTCAACTCTCGATTCCCGGGAAATTGAAAATCTCGAGAATCGTCACCCTCTAATACCGACACTCATAGCAAATTTTCTTGAAGATTTTCTTTTTGGTTTCAGTCGATTAACCTATAGGTGCGAAAAAATCTCAAAAAAACAGTAGGGTAGGGTAGTCGTCAATGGGACACTTTTGGTTTTTAACTTTCAACGATTTTTGTTTTTTTTTTTTCATCAGCATGTCTTAGTGAGCTTTTTGTTGCATTTTCTTTCTTTTATGTTCTAACATTACCCAAAATATGAGATCGATCTTACAGCCAGAGTTATGCCACTGTCTCATTGTAGACGCACTTGGCAGGAATAATGAGACAGCTGGGGAACAATGAGACACAAAGCAATTTTGCCAACTTGAAACTTTTATTGACAAAAGTTATCCTTAAAAGTATTTAAATTTTGTAAAATCCATACATTTATACTAAATAACATTATATTTTTGGTAAAATTGAGTAAAAACTCAAAATGCCAACAATAACTTTCAATTCATGTTTTTGAAGATTTACATAGATTTTGAAAAGTTTAATGAAGAAAAATCAAAGTGTCTCATTGTTACCCATGGGCTGAAAGGAGTGGGGAACAATGAGACAGCCCTGGATTTTGGGTATATTCTTAATTTTGGTCAAACTTAATGAAAGGACATGTTAGCCCTAATCATTCCCTATAGAACGTCGAAAGAAAACTGAAGAAATGTGAGTTTGGGTGTTATTGGCAGCCTACGAGCGAAAATTGAATTTTTGTCCATAATTTATTTTGACATCCCAGAATCAAACATTTTTGAATAACTTTGCAAGGGAGGGTCCATGACCAAAGCCACTATTATGGCAGACGTGTATCTAGTAGACACACCTTTCCCCCAAATATAAGCCTGATTGGTTGAAACTACGATTTGTGAGAGCCATCTTATCATTGTTCCCCATGTCTCATTGATGACTACTCTACCCTAAGGGCCAATTTGGTTCTATCTGATTTTTCAGATCATAATCCAGGCCATGAACTGGCTTCTGCAGCGAATAAGACGATACGATATGCTAGTCGGATTAAGGGCTGTTGTTGGAAAAAAAATCTAACGAATTAATTTTCAATTTGCCAAATTCAGCTTCAGAATCTTCAGCCTAAAATTTGTAATAGTATGGAATCTAACATTTGACAATGTTCTGAAATAATTAATGGCACCTTTCAAGGAAACATATAGATGTTTAAAATTAAACCAATTTTTCTATTAAAACCACTTTCTTCATGCTAAATATGAACAAAATGGTATAAGGTAACGGATATTTAGCACAGATGCAAATTTTTTCCTGAGGGTTTAAAAAGGGATGTGGCTCACAAGGAAAATTTTTAAAATATTTTTCTAACGACAATTCAATTATTCATATGAATATCCAGCAATGAAACTAGCACTGGGCATCCATAAAACACGTGGACATTTAAGGGGGAGGGAAGGTGGAGAGGCGATTGTATGACACTAACAGATTACAAATTTCCAAAAAAGTGTTCACGTGGTATATGGATGGTCCCATATCTGCCACTTTACTTGACATCAGAGGTCATCGAGTAAAACTTAGTAAAAACATTACCTTTAACAGTTCATGGTTAGCGACATCGAAAAAAATAAATAAATAAAGATTGACCTATCACTACACAGTGAAAAGATCACCCATTACAACTGAGACTGTGGACTTTTTTTATGTCAGACAAATGTGTAATATTACACATAAAACTGAGTAAATTTGAGTATGATTTTACATTTTCCACAAATTGAGGTCAAATAACGATACAAAAGTGTAAAATTGTCAACTTTCCAAAATTAAACCAAATTTGAGATCGATCTGACCACATTACTAGGGCTAGTGATTTTCCACGGCAAAAAAAATATAAATTTCGTGGCATGCCAAATGCGAAACTTTGGAAGTAGTACAAGATACAAATGTAACACCTGACATAAAATACTCAATCTCGAATTTAATTTTGTGAAATTTTGCAGATTTTTCGATTGTACGCCGAAATGAGTGTACAATTTGGCTATTTTTATTTAATTTAGATTAAAAAATAATAATTTATTAATATCTCCAAAACGGACCTCATCCTTAGCAACTGATTTGCCAAAAGTACAATCAATTTAATAAGTGAAATAAAGTTGTGTGTTGTGATGGTTTTCTTCAGAAAGGAAATTTGAGTGTAAAAAAAAAGTTATAAAAGTTTGGGCAATACTTCATTTATAACAGCGTGTTTTAACATTTGACAACTCCAGAATATTTAATAAAAATTGCACAATGCTGAATGAAAAAAAAAATTCTCGCGTCATAAAAAAATTTGTTCATCGTTTTTAAAAATAAGTTCTAAATTTGCCATGCATTTTTTTACCACTGCTTCGAACTTTTCAGTTAAAATCTTGTGGATTAAATGAAATAAAAATCATACAATGAGGAGTAATTTGAAAATAGATTATTTATCTACCACTTCTGTCCAACTTCAGTCGCTCTCATACGATGCAGATTGAATGCAGCAGATTAACCTCGAGCAATATCTCCATAAAGTGCATATAATAGATATATTAAGAAACCTGCCCTGTCGCAGAAAACGTTCATCCTACCTAGCCCGACAAGCTCGTTCAAAGAGTCGAGCCAAATCTGCTCTTGAATCCACCGTTTATCTTCGATCTATTCAGTGGTGCTTCTGCTTATGCTACTCCCTGCCATCAGGGCACTGATTACCACCACCTTTGATGTGGCACATTTCCCTCAATCCGGTTACATCTGACTTGGGAAAGAGGACGATCTTCACCAACTAACCAACCAACAGTGCCATCGTGCTGGTTATCGGACCGGATCCGGTGCATTTCATTGTGGGTTTTGTGGCTGAGGAAGCCGACAACCGCAAATGCCTTTTGTGTGAGCAGCCACTCTTCCTGACGGAGGTTCAGGCAGTCGAGTTTGGACCGAGAGTGGAAAACTAAGCGTAGGATTACGGATTTTCCGGTGTTATTCTTTCGGTTAGAGCCCGTCCTCTGAACGCCGGTGCGAAATCCGAGTATTATATCGACGTGGCTGTTACCACTCCATACACCCAATTTAAATAATATCGATTCAAGTAAGAGGTGCTACCACGATTGCGTGTTTGTGTGTGTGAGAGTGTGGTGTCCTCCGCCGACGTTGCCGACAAATGGAAATCCTTGTGAGAAAACCAATCACGTAGCACTTGATTTACAAGGGGTTAAAGTGATTTTACCCTTCTCCAAGCGCCGCCTGACACACTTCCCACACACAGTTACAGGTTTCATTCTGGTGTGGTCGGGGCCCAGTCCCAGGCTTTGTCTGAGTGTGGCCGAATGATGGTCCCGGAAGGAGCTGGAGACACGGAAGCCCCAACAGGGGCCCTCTAGCGTCGTTATGTGTGAACTGAACTCGAAGAGCATCTTACGCCCATCGTGCGCTATTTGAATACAGATTTATTTGCGTGCAAGTAAGTTTGTTACGGGTGAAACCCGGATTGGCTTTTGGACCCTCGTTAAGAGTTCTAGTTATTTTTCCGCACTCAATGCATTTGTGTTGAATAAAGTACTCTTTTCCATAATTGGTGTAAATGCTAAGAAATCATTCCAAGAAAACAAGCGCCTCCATTGATTTGTTCTTTACCAGAGTGAAATCATGGAGACGCCTGGCTTCTTAGCACGGAATTTGTTCCCGAAGTTTAAATTTTATTCTTTTGCGGGAAATTCACTTAAACTCTATTTTAATCAATTGGAACGTGTTCTGTAGGGTGCCCAGAAAAATGGCCCCCTGCTACATCTGTGCCAATTTTTAGCAAAAATGGTTGACATTAACCCATAAATAACCAAGCCTGAAGTAGGTGAAAAAAATATTTTTGTACAAAGTTGTAGAGTATTAAATTTCTAGTTAAATTTTTTGAATCTTTGAATAATTGGATGGAAATAGCGCATTGTCCAGACCAAACTGTAAGAAAATAGTGTTTCTCATGTTTTATTTTTATTTTCTTCGTACAAACTTCACCTTCGAGTATCATGAGTAAATGTGGACCGAGTTTGCTCATATTTGGCCCAGAGTCCTAAAACGGCTCAAGGCTAATCAGCTTGTGGAGGTTTTGAAAAAAGTCCCATATTGTGGGCACCCTACACAGTAAAAAAATCATAGAAATAAGGTATTTGTCCCTATTTTGGGCCTAGTACCTATTTTGGGTCTACCAAACCTAATTCAAAGAAATTGTGCATTTTGCCAAACCTGGCAGGAATCTGCCACTTGAGAAAGATACATGCAGTCATTATCTTCATTTTGGTAGGCAAGGATCATTAACTTTTTCCTCCTAAATTAGAAATAAAGCATTAGGTCCAAAAATTTCACCACTTTTGCTTACCGCTTGTTAACACTCAGCGTCACGGTTTTCATCGCTCAGCACATGAATGAGAGCCGTCCCCCGAATCTCCAACCACCGGCAATGTGTTTTTATTGGTGGGTTGCACAATCCCATTGAGCAGTTCTCTAGGATTTCGGTCATTCGATTTTTTTGTATTTTTTAATCCGACTGAAACTTTTTTGGTGCCTTCGGTATGCCCAAAGAAGCCATTTTGCATCATTAGTTTGTCCATATAATTTTCCATACAAATTTGGCAGCTGTCCATACAAAAATGATGTATGAAAATTCAAAAATCTGTATCTTTTGAAGGAATTTTTTGATCGATTTGGTGTCTTCGGCAAAGTTGTAGGTATGGATATGGACCACACTGAAAAAAAATAATACACGGTAAAAAAAATTGGTGATTTTTTTATTTAACTTTTTATCACTAAAACTTGATTTACAAAAAAACACTATCTTTAATTTTTTTTATTTTTTGATATGTTTTAGAGGACATAAAATGCCAACTTTTCAGAAATTTCAAAAATGTGCAAAAAATCATTGACGGAGTTATGAATTTTTTAATCAATACTGATTTTTTCAAAAAATCGAAATTTTGGTCGTAAAAATATTTCAACTTCATTTTTCGATGTAAAATCAAATTTGCAATCAAAAAGTACTTTAGTGAAATTTTGATAAAGTGCACCGTTTTCAAGTTATAGCCATATTTAAGTGACTTTTTTGAAAATAGACGCAGTTTTTCCAGTTTTGAAAAAAATATTTTTGAAAAGCTGAGAAAATTCTCTATATTTTGCTTTTTTAGACTTTGTTGATAAGACCCTTAGTTGCTGAGATATTGCCATGCAAAGGTTTAAAAACAGGAAAATTGATGTTTTCTAAGTCTCAACCAAACAACCCACCATTTTCTAATGTCGATATCTCAGCAACTAATGGTCCGATTTACAATGTTAAAATATGAAACATTCGTGAAATTTTCCGATCATTTCGAAAAAAATATTTTCAAATATTTAAATAAAGATTAACATATCAAAAGGGCGTAATATTGAATGTTTGGTCTTTTTGAAATGTTAGTCTTGATTTGAAAATTTTGAAAATATTTTTTTCGAAAAGATAGGAAAATTTCACAAATGTTTCATATATTAACATTGAAAATTGGACCATTAGTTGCTGAGATATTGACAATAGAAAATGGTGGGTTGATTGGGTAAGACTAAGAAAACAACAATTTTCCTGTTTTTAAACCTATGCATTGCAATATCTCAGCAACTAAAGATCGTATCAACAAAGTCCGAAGAAGCAAAATATAGAGAATTTTCTCAGCTTTTCAAAAATATTTTTTTCAAAACTGGGCAAACATGTGCACTAATTTAAAAAAATGAAAAACTGTGACTACTTTCAAAAAAGTCACTTAAATATGGCTATAACTTGAAAACGGTGCACTTTATCAAAATTTCACTAAAGTACTTTTTGATTGCAAATTTGATTTTACATCGAAAAATGAAGTTGAAAAATTTTTACGACCAAAATTTCGATTTTTTGAAAAAATCAGTATTGATTAAAAAAATCATAACTCGGTCAATGATTTTTTGCACAACTTGGAAATTTCTGAAAAGTTGGCATTTTATGTCCTCTAAAACATATCAAAAAATAAAAAAAATTAAAAATAGTGTTTTTTTGTAAATCAAGTTTTAGTGATAAAAAGTTAAATAAAAAATCACCAAATTTTTTTTACCGTGTATTATTTTTTTTCAGTGTAGTCCATATCCATACCTACAACTTTGCCGAAGACACCAAATCGATCAAAAAATTCCTTCAAAAGATACAGATTTTTGAATTTTCATACATCATTTTTATATGGACAGCTGCCAAATTTGTATGGAAAATTATATGGACAAACTAATGATGCAAAATGGCTTCTTTGGGCATACCGAAGGCACCAAAAACGTTTCAGTCGAATTAAAAAATACAAAAATAAAAATTGAAGAAAAAAGACCGATTTCGTAGAGAATTGCTCCATTGCAAAAACAATCACTAAACTGCCACCAAATCAATCAAAAAACTGATAAAAGTTGCTTGGTCCATATCGCTAAGAAATGGATATATTTTCGGTGCATGTGACAACTCTACAAACTGTGCCAGTGTGTGTGCGCTTCTCGAATGTTACAGTCTTTCTTGCATATTACGGGCTTGCTGTTTGGCTACGCAATAAATGTTTAATTATGTTTAAACTCTTAAATGAATGATATAAATGATGTTCATGCTTATTATGCACGTAATGCAGGTGAAATCAATCATTCTAATGTTGATTTGTGGCTTAAAACATCACAATTATTTAGCATTTTTGTCGACCGAACTTGTGCGGCTGTACTGTACGAGCTGGGGCTGAGCCGTACGTCAAAAATTCTCGCCACGTGCTTCGAGATTTCAACCAATCAGAAGGTAGGTCGAAAATATGCACATTGAAGGTCGGATCCTAGAAGCAATAGACCCAAAATAGGGACAAAAAATGTTTTTGTTTTTCGGGCTTAAACAGCGATAAATGATATTTTTATCAAATATGTGATTAAGTACGAGCATTAGCATTAACAAACCAACTTATTCATATAGTATAAGCTAGGTTGCCTATAGCAGCCTTTGAGCATACATCAAATTAAAAGTACGCTCTGCTTAGTAGGCCCGAAATAGGGACAAATACCCTATTACATCTGGAAATGAGTACATCTTAAAAGTAATTTGTAATTTTCTTTCTTAAAATGGGTCAATTTCAGTCTAAACTGATGTACAATTTCATCATAAAAGAGGTAATATTAAGCCTTCCAATTTTACACCTACCAAATTTACACATTTTTTTTGCTGTGTAGCGTTTAGGGAGCTCCAATCTATCATACCTTGATGAAACTGAAGCATTTACTGAAATCAATTTCAATGCGCCTATCGTCTATAAACTAGGTTAGGCGATGCCTAAGAAACCACAAGTATTTCATTGAAGTAGGGTAATTCTTCGCCAACTCACACAGCAGTTGCCCCGACCCCTCTTCGATTTGCGTGAAACTTTGTCCTAAGGGGTAACTTTTGTCCCTGATCACGAATCCGAGGTCCGTTTTTCGATATCTCGTGACGGAGGGGCGGTACGACCCCTTTCATTTTTGAAACTGCGAAAAAATAGGTGTTTTTCAATAATTTGCAGCCTGAAACGGTGATGAGATAGAAATTTGGTGTCAAAGAGACTTTTATGTAAAATTGAACGACCGATTTAATGGCGTACTCAGAATTCCGAAAAAAACGTATTTTTCATCGAAAAAAACACTAAAAAAGTTTTAAAAATTATCCCATTTTCCATGACTCGACTGTAAATTTTTTTGGAACATGTCATTTTAAGGGAAATTGAATGTACTTTTCGAATCTATATTGACCCAGAAGGGCCATTTTTTCATTTAGAACAAAATTTTTGATTTTAAAATTTCGTATTTTTTCTAACTTTGCAGGGATATTTTTTAGAGTGTAATAATGTTGTACAAAGTGGTAGAGCAGACAATTACACAAATTTTGATGTTTAAACATAAATGCGTAGAGGCATATTATAGGACACTACAAAAATTACTGCATACTTCTTTTTACTGAAAATATAGGAGGGTAATTCTCTACCAACTCACACGAAATCGGGAAAAGTTGCCCCGACCCCTCTTCGATTTGTGTGAAACTTTGTCCTAAGGGGTAACTTTTGTCCCTGATCACGAATTCGAGGTCCGTTTTTTGATATCTCGTGACGGAGGGGCGGTACGACCCCTTCCATTTTTGAACATGCGAAAAAAGAGGTGTTTTTCAATAATTTGCAGCCTGAAACGGTGATGAGATAGAAATTTGGTGTCAAAGGGACTTTTATGTAAAATTAGACGCCCGATTTGATGGCGTACTCAGAATTCTGAAAAAACGTATTTTTCATCGAAAAAACACTAAACAAGTTTTAAAAATTATCCCATTTTCCATGACTCGACTGTAAAATTTTTTGGAACATGTCATTTCAAGGGAAATTTTCGAATCTATATTGACCCAGAAGGGTCATTTTTTCATTTAGAAAAAAAAATTTCATTTTAAAATTTCGTATTTTTTCTAACTTTGCAGGGATATTTTTTAGAGTGTAATAATGTTCTACAAAGTTGTAGAGCAGACAATTACCAAAATTTTGATGTTTAAACATAACTGCGTAGAGGCATAATCTAGGACACTACAAAGATTACTGCTGTGGAGGCTAGGGCCGACCGGCGTGGCCAGCCCTATACGGCTGTGATATAGAATTGATGTAGACGTGGCTCAACTTGGACTTAGACTGACTTTATTTTCTTATTCCTACCTATTTATACGCGTTCCAAACAGTGTTAGGAACGCGACTGGTCTTAACTCTCTGGTTATTTGATCAACTATTAGCATAAGGCACATGCGCATAAGGCGCATGAGCATATGCCTAATAAGGGGGAATGAACCTGTTTCAGATAAGAGCTCTAACATAGAAGGTACACAACATAATGCACTCGACAGGTTTATGACCTTCTGGAATGCCTTCTTTAAACTTGACAGGTTAGGGAACCTTCTGGTGGTGATTTCATCACACTGCATACTTTACTGAAAATATAGGAAATTTTAGTAAAAAACACAGCCAAAGTTGACCCCTCAAATTTTTTTTTTTTAAAAACATTGACAAAGTCACATGTTGTGAAATTTGAAGAGTTTTTCTTTCCAATGCTTTTCAAAGATCAAAAATTGGTTGAAAAATGTATTTTTGTCGATTTTTAAATCGAAGCCCGTCTAAAGGCGGGATTGGGTTGTAGATGGTTAATTTTGCGTAAACTGGGTTCAAATCTCACTGATTAAAATGTTTCTTTCAGTTTTTTTTTATTATTTTATTAAAAACTGCAGCCTGTAATTTTGTTCAATTTTGCAAAACATTAGCACAAAGGACATTATCAAAAAGTTCAATGGTAAATTGAACGACTTTTCTCACAAGCAAAAAGCTGCCGCCTTTCGGAAGTCTGATACACTTCATGAAACCTTGACAACCATGGACCAATAACACCTCGGAAATGCAGTTCCCCTTAGACGAACTGCTCTAGAATTCGTTAGCCAGTGATTGTCCCTATTGACCCCGGGCCATAGGTAGTTGATTGTACTGCAATTGGCTGGCTGGCCGCAATCGGCTGGGGTGACTCGACAGTAATTTCCGTCCAACGGAAGAACAGCAGGTTTTCTCATACACCAGAAACTTGAAACACGAGAAAGAAAGTCTTCATTAATGTTCGATGCATCAACCACATCGCTTAAAACTTTCAAAACAAACAATCATTTCAGATTACATCCGTTGGCTTGCTTGCATCCTGGAGATCGTCGAAAAATATGCTATAATAACATCAAAGCGTCACACTCACACATAGCCTTGACGTCGATAAAGCAGTTTATTCAAGCTTTCGGTGAAGCATTAAATCGGCATCACTGTGCGCCACTTGAAATATTGCTCAAGGGAAAAGTGCTGTTTTAATGTTTTGAAGCATTGTTTGCTGGTTTTAAATGCCAATATAATGCTGATTTAATGCCGCTATTTAGTGCTTCCCGGTTACTTGGGTGTCGTTGTTTTACGCATGATATTAGGTCCGCTACACGTAGAAAAAAGAGTTCCCAAAATCGTGAACAAGCGTTCATGAAATTGGGAACCACGAACAAAGTGTTCAAATCTCATGATACGTTTTTGAAAAACGTACCATGGAATTTGAACACTTTGTTCGTGGTTCCTATTTTCATGGACGCTTGTTCACGACTTTCGGAACTCTTTTTTCTCCGTGTACATGTGCAGCAAACTGGGTTTTTAGTATAAAATCATCTTAGTTCAATTGAGATCTAGCCTCAAAAAGTATCTCAATATCACTGAAAAGGGACCATCCATAAACCACGTGGACATTTTTTTGAAATCTCTGCCCCCCCCCCCCTTCCCCGCTCGTGGACAATTTCCATACAAAACAAATATTTTTTGTGTTAAACGTGGACAATCACTGAAACACCACCTATGCAATGAATTCCGACTAAGATTGCGAGAACAGTTTCAATCAGTAAATCTCGACTCAAGTGGCTGTTCAGGATGATTCATAATGGTTCCCAATTTCCTGTTAGAAAAAGAATAAAAAAAAGTCAAAAGTTAAAGCAATCCTCAAATCATTTTGCCGCACTAGCATTTAAAATTTTCACCACGTCAAAGGTAAACCACTTAACTGCCGAAACCATTACCTTCAGCAACACACCCACACAATTAAGACTGGTTCATGGTATTATGTCGGTTCTCTCCCCCCCCCCCCCGCAATAAGCTAGCAGGACACGTGGACCAACCTCGGCGGTGAATATACATTAAAACTCCCATAATAAGAGGATTAGGCGTTTGCGCCGGGCCTTTCATGCGGACCGTAATCTCGTTAAGATATTATTATTTTTTGCTCATGTTTTTCCACGGTGGATCCTGCCAGAAGGAACGCCCCGAAATTGCTGCCGGAGGCCGACTACTTCCTGGGCCTCCACCACGGGCCAATGATCCGAGACACCATCCGGAATGGTTTCGAACGAAATGGCTTCGAAGGCCTTGGAGCGTGCGAAAAAGAATGGGCAAAAAAAAGTTTGATTAATTCGTAAAAAGTTGGTCCCTTCACGCTTTGTGAGCGTGTGGGACATAGTTTAGGGGAGGGTTGTTTTTTTCTCTGAAATTTCACAGCAAATAGAGAAAACAAATTTGAGAACAACTCACCAACAGATTTTCAAAGTTAACAACTCTTTCCTACAGACCAAAGTAATCACGTGGGTGATGCTCATTTGGTCCAAATCCCTTCGTAAAGCAATTCTCTGTCTCTACTGTACACATAAATATTGGCGGAGGACTAAACGTCGCTCGGTGACCGGTTCTGAGCAAACACTAGCGATGGAAAGGGAGCGGACGCGGAAACTTTGGCCATTTTGGTGCGCGCTGAAATCGTTTAACGCAAGCCCGCTGTGAAAAGGCGAATCGTCCTTGGAGTCGTCATTCCCGGGAGGGGATCGCCGGCCTTGGTGAATGGAGTACCTCAAGTGTAATAATTTAATTTAATTTATTTCCAAAGTTTTGCTATCGTTAACAGATGAGAAATCTGACATGTTTTGTGGGCAATGTGTGGGACTAATTCGTGCATAGATATTGAACGGTTTATGGCCAAAGTTTAAAGTTATGACTGAGGGGACGTGTTTTTTCTGCTGTCGTTTTTTTCTACGATGAGTTTTAAGGAAAAAAGGTTTTCTCAAGTTTTTGGATCAACGCGAACATTTTTGATTAGGCCAGTGGCCCAGTGGGCAGGTCAGTGGCGCGAAAGAGGCACGGAGAAGTGAATTAGGGAGTATAGGATCTTGGTGAAAACACTGACTCAGAAGCAGTTGGACGTGCTGTACGAGGAACCGCTGGCATGACGAACGCCATGAAGGCCACGATGGGTTGCGTTCCGGATTTGTTCGCACTACGAATCGGCGCTAGAGGGTTGCTTTAAGGTTTCGCGCGGCAAGCTCCTGCTCGTGGCCAAAGATCCGGACGGGTGAACCCGCGACCAGACGCTTCACTAGGAACGAGCCCAAAGTTGGTTCCGTGGTGCACATGAATCCGACGACCATCGTCAACGCGGAAGAGTTTTACGCCCATCTGGATGTGATGGAGAATGGCACCAAGTTGACCGAGCTGCAGGCCCTGCTGAATGACCTCCGGAACTTGAAGGCGTGCCGTCCCCTGGTCCACAAGACTTACACGACAGTAGGTGCCTGCTGGCACTGGATGGAGAGATTGCGACAGTGTCTCTTCTACACTGGAATCTGAACGGTAGGGGATCAAGAGGGTTGTGTTCCTTCTCAGGTATTTCCTTTTCAGATGTTTAAACTCAACAGTTTTCTTAAAGGTGAGTCTGATTATTTTTTGCAATATAGAATGATTACACGTGCACACAATTGAGCAAAAAAAAAGTTTAGCTTTTTAATTTTATATACTCACCAGATATTGGTGATCTATGTCATTACTTTTTAATTAATATTATCTAATCTACCAACAGTGAGCGAGTTGTGGCGCTATAACCACGGCATATAGTGTCCAGGGCATTCGTGGAAATACGATGTCCCATCCATGAGGGTCCCGGAGCACCAAAACTTCTTAGCATGGTGCTCCCAACGATTCATTGCCTAAACAAACAGGAACGTGAGCGGGAGATCCCCACGTTTCTTCCTCCCCTGTAGATTCAGAACTGTGTTGTTGTTTGATCATTTATGCTCAAATTCAATCCAATTCAACGAATCATCTTTGCGGTAAACTTTACGCAGTTGGCCTGGCCGCTTTAACGTTTACGATGTTTCAATGCAATTTAATGCAATGGGGCACTGCAAATGTTAATAAAGACAAGAAGATGCTAGGCGTTAATCAACCTAAGGCATTCTCCAGGATGCCCTCGAAAGACTGGCTGCGATAGGGTTAGATTAGATTAGATTAGATTAGATTAGAAAGTTTAAAGTTATGACTGAGGTTTTGATTTATGGGATTTGAAAGGGTTTAGGATTTAATGGGTTATTTAGCAGATTTTTTACAAACAACACACCAAACCAAGCCTGCTCTGATGGAATCGCTGGTGGCGGTTGGATTCGCAATCCAAGGGTCGACAGTTCGAGCCCTGGGGTGGAAGGTTCCTTGGAGTAGAAAGAGGTTTGGGTGCTCTCCCCAATCAAGCCTTTGGACTCCAAGATTCGAACAGAAACTTGCCATAGAGACCACATAAGACCTGGTGGTTGGCTTTCGGCAGTTGTGCTAGTGTGCTTTGTGCACCGTTTGTTAAAAAAGAATTGAAAAAATTTAAAACCGGTTGCATTTCCCGAGAAGGGGTAAATAACACGGGAATACCATATTTTGGTATTACTTGGCATAATAACAAATACCAAAATGTGCCCTTGGTTGCCCAGTAATAGATGGTATAATACCATGAAATCATACCAAAAAACTGTATGGGGAAGACCAAAGCAATACCAAAACGTGCCATTACAAGGGCAAATGAATACCAGACAAATAACAACTTTCCGGGTACCGTAAACTGGGGTGACTTTGATAGCCAGGGGTGACATTGATAGAAATTTGATTTGGCCACTAATTTTGAGAAATCCAAAGTAACAGTCACATTTTTGCATATATGTTCGATAATAAGCTATCCCTTAATGCTTACATACTTAAAATTCTCCAAAATGTTTAGATATTAATTTGACGGGTATTTGAAAAAAACTATCAAAGTCACCCCGGGCTATCAATGTCACCCCAGTTTACGGTAAATAAAATTCTCATTGCACAAAAAACAATGAGAATTCTCTATAAGATTACAGCGGGAATTCAATTTGGCTAATGGGATTGCAATGAGAAATGGGTAGAATTTTGATGCTATATTTAAATCCTTCGAACAGGCAGGAAAACGAAGTCTTGCTTAGAGAGCCAAAAAAAACAGGTAAAGAAAACTAGAGGAATACTGGAATCGAACTCATGACAGGTAAGGTGCAGACACCATTTTAGCTACCCGTTTACCAATTGAGCTATCAACGCTTGTTGAAATCGAGCTGCTGCTGCATCAACATGTTTTAGCTGCAGGCAAAAATATTAGGAAATTCAATGAAAGAGAAACAAACTAAACCAGAACGAGAAAGGATTCAACACAAATCCAATATTAAAAGGATTTTAGAACGAAGTTCGAATACCACATGCATACCAACATTTTGGTGTTGAAAGAGTTATTTTATCAAATTAACAAAGATTGACATGATTTTTTTTTGAGCTATCGTTTACGACGAAAAAAGCACACAATATTAAGTGAAATCCATCCTAAAATTTTAATTTTTTCACGTTAAACCTATTGTTGTCGTAAAGTTAATCGTCTAAATACCGTAAAACGGGGTGACTTTGATAGGTTTGCGAGTTTTTCGCAAAATGAAGAGTCAATTAAAATACGTAAGGAATGGTTTTGAAACATACTGACCGTGGTAGAGAAGTGTTCAAAGTACCTCAAGAAGAACTTTTCATTAAATTTTGACAAGTTCAAAAAGTTAGTTAACTATAGTTAAGCAAATGTTGATGAAAGTCATTATTTAAACTTCTCAAAGTGTCATGATTTTCTCAATGAACATGATTTTTAATCGGAAAACGGAATGCATTTTCGGATTCTTTGGACAATTTTCCATTAGGGGAAGGTTAAAAAAGTTTGTAAATAATAAATAATATGTGTTTTTGAAACACAATTTAAAAAAATCTCCAAATTTATAGGCAATTTCAGTTGGACAAATTTCATGTAAAATGTGAAAACTTGTGATTTGTGCTTCGAATTCAGTATCCCGAGCATGGGTAAATAACAAGGAAAATGCGTAATAATACCATTCTCTGGTATCAATACCAAATTTTGGTATTCCTGGACCCTTTAAAATTTGTCTTAAGGATTATGCAAGAGCAAAATGTGCTATCATACCAATTTAAGGTATTGTTTTGATATTGCAAAATTGCAGAATTTGTCAATGGTCGAACACCACATTTTGGTATTCTTTTGGTATTACAGTATTTTATCAAATTCCTCTGAAACCATGGGAAAATTTTGACCAATTTTGACAAAATAATTAATTTTGCGCTAAAATGATGTCTCAAAGCGAATGCTTTCATTGAAAACAGTAAATTTCAAACTTGATTTTAAACATTTTTGATATACCCCCTAAAGAAATGACTTGAAATTGTGGAAAAATTTTTAAGTCAGGATGGCACATTTTGGTATTATTTTGGTATTAAAGTGTTTTATCAAATTCCTCTGAAACTATGGGAAAATTTTGACCAATTTTGACAAAATAATTAATTTTGCGCTAAAATGATGTCTCAAAGTGAATGCTTTCATTGAAAACCGGAAATTTCAAACTTGATTTCAAACATTTTTGATATACCCCCTAAAGAAATGACTTGAAATTGTGGAAAAATTTGGTATTTTGGTATTATTTTGGTATTGAAAGGTTTCATCAAATTCCTTTGAAACTATGGGATTTTTTAATAAAATTTGATGAGATAATTTATTTTGCGCTAAAATGACTTGAAACCCAAAAATGTTAAAGCTGATTTTAATTTTTTTTTATATACCCACTAAGATTTTTTTTTAAAACGTTGAAATAACTCTAAGTTGGGATAACCAAATACTTTGAAAAACGAGTTATTCGACATATTATTGAATTTTGGTGAATTTCAATCCAGTTTCATTTTAATAATTCATTTTTCAATCTTGTTATTTTTTAGAATCTTCAAAAACTTCAAGCACAGGCCGTTCAGCAACGACAAATGCATTCGATGTGGTGAAGAATATCACTAAGAACAACATGGAATCATAAGGTGAGTAGATTTGGCTGTTGCATATGGATCATTTCCGTTTTTTTCACTTACTGCAACTGTTGCACTAAAAATGGTATGAAAATACCAAATTTTGGTATTTCTTGTGCAAATACCAGCGACCAAAATGTGCTCTTGGTTGCCCAGTAATAGATGGTAAAATACCATGAAATCATACCAAAATCATGTATGTGGAAGACCACAGGAATACCAAAATCTGATTTTCCAAGGGCGCGGGAATACCTAAAAATAAAAACCATGGCAATACCAAGTTTTAGTATTCAAGCAATGTTCAAAAATCCAGAAGACCTCAACTTGGTATTGAAATGGTTTTATTTTGAGGTATTATTTTACCCTTGGAATAACATGGTTTGGTATTGTTGTGCCCTTCCACATACAAGACTATGGTATGATTTCATGGTATTTTACCATCTATTACTGGGCAACCAAGGGCACATTTTGGTCCCTGTTATTTGCCCAAGTAATACCAAAATTTGGTATTCCCGTGTTATTTACCCCTGCTCGGGATTAAATGCAATATAAATCGATAATTTTACAAACAAAACTAGTTTTAACAAATTTCAGAAAAAAATTCGACTTTTTAACAATTTTATCTAAAATTTATATGTATTTTTCTAAAAAGCTAATACACTTAGTTAACTAAATATAAACATTGATTTTTTTTTCTTAAAAACTATATCAGCTACTTTAGTGATGGTACATTTAGCGTACAAATAAAGTTTGAACATCTTAAATATGATTTTTACAAGAAAAACTATGACTATCAAAGTCACCCCGGAATTGAAACTAAGAATTTTTAACGTAACTATTTTTCTAAACATTATTGAAAAAACTTTTTTTCCGAAATAGTGCATGGACTTTGTGTGGCCTATCCCAGTACATGTTTTAAAAATAATAATGTTGAGAAAAACCTTAACTGTTGGAAATATTCTAAAAACAAATTGAAATCCAATCAAAGTCACCCCGGTTTACGGTAATTAAAATACCTTTCCAATGAACCCAAATGATTGAAGATCTGGCAACCCTGTCTCAAGTAATGACCACTCAAGTGATGTTTATGTACTTTTTGCAGGCCGGATCTCACTTAACGGTATCAACTCGGTTCGACCTGCAGCTTGAAGGGGACATTTGGGACTACCATCTAAGACTGAGAACACTTAAATAGATACTTTTCCTTCAGGGATTTTTTTGGTTGTAATATTTTTCTCGGGGGATCAACAAAATCCCTAAAAGAAAAAGTATCTATTTAAAAGCGTTCTTAGTCTCAGATGGTAGTCCCAAATGTCTCCTTCAAGCTGCAGGTCGAACCGAGTTGATATCTGCATGGAACAATTTTTATTTGAGATTGAAAATTTTGCTATTTTTTCACTAAAATTCCAATAACTCCCTTTAATTATAACGAATTTGGATGCTCTACCCTGCATTTTCTTGCAATTTCAAGCCTTTACAGATGCATTTTGAAGTTTGAAATTGAATTGAATTTTGCCTAAGTTACAGCATTTTTAAGATGTTTGACGTTTTTTGACCTTCAAACTTAGTGTCCCGATTTGCCCCACTTCCCGTTGACCTAGAGTGCTCATGTTTTGGCTAGATGCTAGTTTTATATGTACAAACTACCCCTGAAAATTTCAGGCCGATTGGTGAGGTCCAAACAACGTAGCATACAATGGGTTATGCCCTGTTCGTGGACTCGCTCTTAACGTTTCAAAGACTGAAAAATCAAATATTCAAAATTTTAGATTTAATTTGATGCAAAGCTTCCTGAGTTTTGCGGAAGACATGAAAGAATCAACAGTGATTAAAATTCCTTGGAATATTCATGCAAACAAGTGGAATAGAAATATTTAAATTGTAAAACATCTGATAAATTGTAAGCCCCTCGTGAGCTCCAGTTCCTTCTAGCTGCAAACCATCAGGGAATTTTCACCCGACCAGTGGATGCTTTGCCACCCACAATGAGTAATAACAAATTCCACAAACATCAGTTCCAGCGAAATCAAAGCCACGGACGCTCTCGACCCGTAGCATCACCTTTCGAAAACGCTCTCAAAGGCTTCCGGGAAAAGCAGCTCTCCAGCTGACGACGGTTTGAAATTTTCCCATGAACCACATGGATTTGATTGCTTCTACACCACCTCCCAACCCCCCCCCCCCTTTCTTTGCTGAGCTTGAAAATATTGAAATTATTTCCCAGAACGAGTCACTCAATAGAGAACGAGCTTTACTCTTCAGGGGGTTATTTCTGCTGAGTTCACATGCATCTCTGTGTCGTCATGTCCAGCAGTGGTACCGGGGTTTAACTGGGTTCTAGTTTTGCTTAGATCAGTTTCGTGCTTCCGGTAAAACCGACTGGGATGTACGGACAGTAAAATTTCATGTCTATGTCGGTTTGCACAGCATGGGATTTTTGGCATCGGTGAAACCGTTTGGTGGATAGATTTTATGGAGAAGGACTTTTATGACGTCTGTATGGACATTTCAAGTACCCCGTAAGCTTAAGTCAGTCGAATCGAAAGTTTTTATTGAAACACTGTTACGATTGCATCCTTTCAACGTCAAGTATTTCCAAACTAAACGAACTAGATTTTTTTGCCTCCGTTCTGGTGTCCAATCAACCTGTGGTCACATTGGCGAAAAAGCTGGACCACGTGATTTATGACATGCTCTCCCCCGGTGGATTTGTCGTCCGAGGCCACTCGCTGTCCGGGTTACCGGCTGTGGACCATACCGTAGAAAAAAATCACCTCTTTATGCTCACGTTTGTTGTCGCTTCAAAAGCTTTCCAGTGCTCCACTCCCTGTCCCTAGGATGCATGTAGCCATGAATAAGTGACGCTAATGGAAAAAACGGCTTTGCCGTGGTAGGTAGCTTTTTTCTTCCTCTCCCAATGAGCATTCATGGTGAATGAAAATCGCGTGTCACGGCCTGTGGAACGCGTTGAATGAATTCAGGAAACCAAATTACCATCACCTTGGGCGCTTGTGAATAAGCTGATAAAATTTTCAGTTGAATGTTATTCAGAGCAACTTTCCCCGTACCGTCAATCGCTGGCCGATCCATCCCAGAACGTCTCAATCGACTTTATTGATCCAACGTTCAACGGCCGTAATCAAACAAACAAAAACTCGAGGCTGAAAACAGTTTAACCTACATCGATGTACGCGTGACGTGTGTGCTTGCCAAACCCCGATTCCGTGACAAACTATGCGCGCCTCGACAAGAACAACAACGTCGTCGGTCGTTTTGCGGTGGATCTTGATATAAACATGCCCGTGTCGACGACCACCACCAGAGACCTGCTCTGTTCGGAATCACCATCAATCACCTCTTCTTCCCCTCAATCACAAACTATTGCCTGATTTGTGGGTATCGTGTGCGGAATTTGTGGTGGCCAAACTCGGGTTTCCGGGGGCCGTCACAAACAGACGAGGAAATTCGCCTTCGCCAGCCGCAATTTTCCACATCTCGCTTCCCGCAAGGAGGTTGACCGTGCGTGACGCGTTGAACGTTGTGGGCCGATAAGAACGGTTGTTTTGTGGTGAGATAGTTGTAGCGATTTTCAAGAAATTTGGAAAAGTTTCCGAAAATTTCTGGATTTTATGTCAGAACAAAATCAATATCAGAAAACAAAAATTGGTATTTTTATCAGTTTTATTTAGATTTTTTTTACCGAATTATGAACTTCATTTACGAATTTCGGTGTGCTTTTACCGAATTCGGTAATTTTCGGTTTACCGAACTGCTAAGCAGTTGAAAATTCGGTAAACTTTACCGAATCTGGTAAAAAATGTACAAATGTATGTGTAATTATGAACAAAAAATACATTTTCGCTCGAAGGATGCCCATATTAAATGGCTCTTCTTCCCATTTTAATCTTTTTGTTGAATTTTGAGAAACAAAATCGAACATTTTCCATAATTACTTATTTACTGGTTATTTTGTAGCTAAAGGATTGAATTTTTAATTATTACACTAGTCAAGCTAACTTTTGTAGAATTGCGAATGTTTGTATTGGAGTTGTAAATTTGAATGAAAAAACTGTCATTTAGAATTAATTAAACTATTTTTAAGCATTTTGTCGGATTGAGGGTAAAACAGGTATTCGCCTACTTGATACAGCATTTCACGTATTGATCACAGGTTAAATTAAATCAATTTTTTTCCAGAAATGTGTTCTTTTAATTATTTTTAAATTTAAAATCATAACTCCAATACTTCAAACTTACGTGGAATTTCCCGAGGATTCCGAATATGTCGAAGTTGAGACAAAAAAATGCCGTCTTTTTGGCATACAAGACAAAAACTAACGTAGTAAAATGTTTGTCATAGAAAAATCGTAAAACTATAAGAAAAACTGCGATTGGCCAGAAAGTTAATTCCATAGGCTTATAGTCCATGAAATTCCCTTACTTTTGACCTATGGGAGTGTAGGTGTTGGACGTTGTTGCAAAAAGTTATAAAGGTTTTAAAAAAATCCATTTTTAACAGTAATTTGCAAAAGCTATGAGAAAAAGTCAAACCAATCCTGGATGTCTATGGTGTGCTTCAAAAGACCTTTCGAATGCATCTAAGAGAGTTGGAATTGATGAAGTTTTACGGAAATGCGAGCAATTTTAAGATTTTTGTTATGTTTTTTGGACCTCAAACTTCAATGCCCGTTTTACCCCACTTCCCTTTGTCGTAGAGGGCTCATATTTGGCATGAGTTCATCTCATGTATAGACAAACAAACGCTGAAAGTTTCATCCGAATCGGAGCACCTCGATACGACCTGTTTCACATTGGTGAAAAACTCGCTCTATGTAATGTACAGTTTTTAACAGCATTTTAAATACAAGTCAAAAGAAAAATAAAATTATTGATTTAAAAATTGAAAATGAATGAATTCGATTACAATTACAAGAAATAGTTCTCGAGTTGTTCAATTTACCGGAAATCGATAGTTGAATTTTGCTTTTCCCGGCAATTCGCTTGACTCGGGAATTTTTGCTCTTTAATGTAAAATTATTGGTAAAGTAATTGAAAATAATTTAAAAAGAAAAGTAGTGAATCCCGAGAATTCCCGGGACAAAATTCCCGGGATGTGTGTGTGTGTGTGTGTGGTCCAATCCAATACCCGCTGGCCGGCAGCGAAATTATGGGAAAGTATAATTTGTATCAGACTTGGGTTATGCTAATACAGCTTATCTCAGTCCCGGGTATTAGGTGGTGACAGCCCTCGCGCTGCTTCCAATGACCCATTTCAGAATGGCAGAGATCCTAGCGGCAAAATTCCGAGGTCATTGGGCATTGTCTGGCCCAGCCGAAACATAGAACAAGAACCAGACGGATCCTCGAACTATCTTTAAACTTCCAATCCCATCAGGCAAAACAGGGGGATTTTTCCACGTCCACGCTCCACCAGGGTGGGGTCGCTCGTCACAAGTGTGACTGCTGCTGGGAGTGGCACTGCGGCAGAACAAGATGCCGTCACCGGCGAAAATCTATTCACCTTGCCAGAGTTCTTCTCCCTGGCTGGTGAGATGATGACCCGCTTTCGAACCTGCCGGAACAAGGCGGAACAATTCCTGGCTCTTAGCGAGCTAATGATGAAATACATCTACCACCCGTGAGTTGCCTTCGACGTCAAAAGACATCAATCACCTGTGATCTAGTTTTTAAGTTTTCCTTTTTCTATCCCCCTTTCTATAACAATTGTAGTAGTTTTTTTTGTTGAAATTTTTCCTACTCTGGATTAATCCCTTTTGCTAGTTCTAATAGTATCACTAAGTGTAAATTTGTGAATTCATAGCTGAAAGGAACTCTGAAACTCTATTAAGGTATAAAAGAAAAACAAATTGTTTATTGATAACTGAATGAATAAAAACTGAATAAAACGTGAATAAAACGAATAGATTTTTCGTTGGAATTTCGTACCAAACCGGAATTACGTCGTCGGAAAATCCGCTGGCATCCGAACCGGTCCACGATTCACAAGTCATCCTATGTGCCATCGGAAAGGGCATAAAATTTCTATAAAATCCACGTTTTTACCGAGACTCAAATTTATATTTATATTTTGTCTGTTTAGTTCATTTTGACATTTAGTTCTTTAAAGCAACTGCAATGAACTGCAAATCTTCGTTAATAATAAAAGTTAAACGCTTACGCTCATTAAAATTTGAGTTCCACACTGCTCGGTGTCAGCCAACCTCTCCGAGAGCTATGTCCACAGAAAGGGCTACAAGAACAAGGTAGTGATGAGAGGACGACCATCGTAGATGACGACGAAAGGTGGTGTTGGCCTAATGATAACACCGCTACAAGTTTACCTGCAAGTGTGACCAAGGACGACGGTTGCGGGGCGTTTCTCAACAACCCTTAACATTCTGGCACTTTAGACCTTCAATGGGGTGCCAAGAAAAAAAGGACAGACTACGGGCAATCTGGGTTAGCCATATCTTGTTCAACAATTTGGTTATTTTTTATGTTTCCATGAAACTTTAAATCTTTGAGTTCGCTCTTCTTATTTTGAAATGTTTTAAAAGTTGATCAAACTCAACATTTATGATTAATTGCTCTTCATTGCTCCATTCAAAGCATAAACACCATATTTTTCAACTCTTTTCAAACGCAGCTAGGTTAAACCACAACAAATGGGCCTTCAATTAAACATCACACGCGGGTGGTGCCCGCGCGGAAGCATCAACGTTCATCCATCATCAACCTTGCTGTGACGCTTCAGGCCGGACGATGTCCACGCGGATGTCCTCGTCGCCAAGTGGGCTTAATCAAATGTCCCCGGCGGGGGGGGAAAGCATATGTGCATTCTGGCCACCACATCAGACGTTGTCACCGTTTGAGGTCCGACCGTCAGCGTGGTGGGACTTTTGATGAATTTCGCTGCATGATGTTGGAGTAGGTTGAAGGGGAGAGTTGGGTGCGGGAGGACGCAGGTGCATTTTTCATTCACCTATCCAGGATTGGCCAGATAAAATCTACACCACTGCACGTGTGGTTTTGTGGTTTGCTATTCCTAGTACCACAGAGCTACGCGGAATGGATGATTGCTCAATTATTAATTCATAATCAGAAGCCGGATTAGATATCCCGCAAATTGTGATTGATGGTGGTTTGAAAGTGGTCACGGGATTCATTGGTAGTATCTATTTTCAATAAAAATTGCCATAATTACGGTTGCCGGTTGAAAAAGGATGGATATTTTGAGGTGTCACAAGATCTTCAATTGAAAAGGGACCAACAATTTTCTCAAGCATTCATAATATTCCTCGTATGATAAGTTGCGTGCTGATATTTTAGATCCTCTAGTGGAATTGTATCGCACGTTCCAAGCATCATGTTATAACATACTATATGGTTTTATACAGAGGATTAAAGATATTCCGAACGATACATTTTCCCGCCGGCGTTCACACTCAGTCTGTGTTAGAAGCGTGCAAATATTTCAGAAGAATGCAGCTGATTTCGAAGCAAATAGTTTCACACATTTTATTTGAAAACTCTGATGGCCAGCCTCGGTGCTTATCCTAGAGTCGTGAGTTCGAATCACGAGGTAGAAAAATGCTACAAGTGTGGTAAACTTTAATGTAGAGCAAAAAAAAAAATCAAACCATCCACATTAACGACCCCCGGGTCTTTTGTGGTCTCTATTGCAAGTTTCTGCTCGAACCTAGGAGTCCGAAGGCTTGAATGGGGAGAGCACCCAAACCTCTTTTTACTCCAAGGAACCTTCCACCCCAGTGTTTGGACTGACGACCTTTGGATTGCGAGTCCAACCGCCGCCAGCGATTCCACCGGAGTAGGCTTGGTTTGGTGTGTTGTTTGTACTTATGGCATGGAGACGACTCCTACACCTGAATGACTTAACGGCCTAACAACCAAGGCCGGGACCGACATTTTACTTCCTCATCCGATGGAAGGTTGGAGCAGATGGGAATCGAACCCAGAATCATCCGCTTACAAAGCGGACAGCGTAACCATTCGGCCACGCACTGTAGAGCAATTCCAGCTCAAATCAGGCATCTTGCTGGTACTTATGTACCCGACCGGAACGGAATCGACGTAACACCTTATAATGTGGCCCTCCTAAACCATGCCGGTTTCGTCAACGGATCCACAGGCGTTTATCGTGCTTTTTGCGACAAGACTCCGCCTCCCGGGTCTCCTAAGTGTGAAAGTATGGCAAGGGGAGAGGGCACCGAATACTACACCCAGAACTGGACATCGGCATACGAAAGGATAAAGAGCACGGTTCGCTAGTAAAATGGTACTGTGTGCGGACGGAGAGGATAAATCTCGAAATAACCGAGAGTACTTTACTCATAGGTTCATTTTCCAAAAAAGTTCATCTATCAAAAAAAGTTACGGTACCGAGACTCGAACCCAAGACCTTCGGCTTATTGAACCGTGCCTTTGCCGTATGGGCCACCATGGGTGGGTGATTAAGTGGTGGTCATTTGTCCATATAAGCCACACAATAAGATGAACTGTTTCAATGAACGATTGAACACGCGAGAGGTCTTTACTCACGCAAAATAGTACTTTCCTCACGTTTCTTTTCGGGACGACTATCCCCTCGGCCTTTAACTTTGGGTGTAGTGTAATGTGATTCGATAATTTCATAAACAAAACTAGTTTTAACGAATTTTAGGCAAAATTTTGACATTTTAACAATTTTACCTGAAATTAATATGTATTTTGTCAAAAAGCTTATAAACTTAGTTATTTATTTATAAACATTGGTTTTTTTTTCTTGAAAGCTGTATCAGATACCTTAGGGTGGTACATTTGACGTAAACATAACATTTGAACACATTAAATCTGATTTTTACAAAAATAACTACACCCAAAGTTAAAGGCCGAGGGGATAGTCCTCCCTAAAAGAAACGTGAGGAAAGTACTATTTTGCATGAGTAAAGACCTCACGGGTGTTAATTCGTTCCTTGAAACAGTTCATCCTATTGAGTGGCTTATATGGACAAATGACCACCACTTAATCACCCACCCATGGTGGCCCATACGGCAAAGGCACGGCTCAATAAATATTTTAATTAAACAAAAGCGATTTGTTTGGAAAATCTGAACCAAAATACCTGAAAATTCAACCAGGACCGAGTTTTAACTCCTCAAAACGCCCAAGAATTTGACTAACAAATTAAAATTGAAGGTACGAGTATTATCTGCTTTTCGCATAGGAAATTGGTCACACATTGAGATGTATTCCAATGTGCATTAAAATTCAATTTAGAACATTTTTTTTTTTAGCAAGACCCCTACACAATCCCCCTTCCCTTCCCACGCCTTGTCTTTTAACATCAATCCCTTCCCTACTAACCCCGAGTAGGCCGCGGGTAATCGGCTCCCCTCCCACTAACATTTACACACAAGATCCTCTGTAATTACTCTTAGCTTTAAGTAAAATGTAATGACAAAAGCCGACTCGGTCCTAACCAGGTCCCAGCACCGAAAAGGACATAATAAAAATAATATTATGAAAAAAAAAACATTTTTTTGAGATTTTTTTTGTAATTTCTCTAAAAGGTCATCTTATTTCAGGTAGTTTTGGGTAAAACAGATTTAAATGTTTAGTTTCAATTTAATTTAAAATTTTACCTGGATGCCAACACAATAAAAATCTCTATTGATGTAAAAAAGCAAAACAAAAACAGACGGAGTCGTTTGGCTTTTATTTTGACAAATTTAACAGTTTAGATTCGTTACGTTTTTTGACCGAGCCACGTAGCCCAGTGGTAACGCTTCCGCCTCGTAAGCGGTAGATCTGGGTTCAAATCCCGGCTCGGACCAACACAACTGGTGATCTTTTGCCTTATGGACTCGATTGCTTAATAAAGGAAAGGTAGTGTATCGTCACAAACTGGACCTTATCAAGACAGCTTAGGAAGACAGCCTATGGAATGTTAACATTAACCTTAACATGTTAACATTAAGTTGATTAATAAACTGTCACTGAATCCGCTTTGTGAATGTTCTTCACGGGTGTTCCCCTCAGGAACAGGGAAAGAATTATTTTGCATTACGTTTTTTGAAATTGAAAATGAAAATTAGTTTGCGAAACTGATTGCTAAAGTTCGCCTTGACAATCGAAGGGTACGGTTGTTTTAACTCAACTTGACTAAGACAATTTTATTTATTGAATATTTGATGTAAATAAAAAAAATGTTCACGTTGTTAGAGTATAGAATAATAACGCAACAAAAAATCCGATGGAAAAATCGCATGCAATAGCATGCAACTCACCTTCGTCAAAAAAGACACCTAATATTATACACTGCATGTACAATTTTTGTAAACAAAAAAAAGTTGAAACCGACGGTTTTAAAACCCAGTACCATCAGTAAGCGCTGTCGCCTTAGCCCGCTCGGCCATCAGACCGATGAAGAATAAACGAATATATGAGCTTGACATTTCGATCAAGTAGGTTTCCCATACTGATGGGCTACATATTTTAGGGTATAATATCACATAACATTTCCAGAAATAATGCAATTTTTTTAAACTCATTCCTTTTACACTTAGCTGGATATCAGTTCAGACTCGATTATCCGAAGGCATCAAAACTTCGGATAATCGAACCACGATTTTTTTCTGCTGACTTATTTTTGGTTGTCGTGCTTAAGTTTGAACCATAAACTACTCTAAAATTATTAAGAATTTGTAAATCCAAGATGACGGCCAAAATGGCGGTGAAAAAATATTGAAAAATGCATTTTTAATTCAAAAGGCAATCGAATAATCAAATTTGACTAAAATGGGGTCGAAGATCTCGATTTTAATGTTAAAAGCAAGAAAATGAAAGAAAACAAGATTTTTTTTGTCGTGAGTTTTTTTTACAGCACAAGTCGCACATTTATCCAACGCGGCTCTGCTCATTGCTCAAAAAGGACTGCTCAAATGAACGTCAAAGGTTAATCGAGATGCAAAGACCACAGGAAAAGACGAAGCAATTACCATAAAGTGTAAAGGTCAACCTGTTTACCAGGTTCGAATGGTTGCCAACCTGTCTTTTGCCCGTACCATGTTGTAGTGGTAGCTTTTAGAGCTCCGAATGGGGAGCGAAACTTTTGCGTGCGAAACTTGCTTCCGGCCACGTGCACAACCGGTGTCATCATCGTTTACTCAGATGAGAAAAGGGGGGCGGTTGACAACAGAAGTTGGGAAGTCCTGTGGTGCCTATTACCGAGTCCAGGGCCACATTTTAATGATGCCCAAGATCATGACTTAACAGCGCGAAAGAGTTGTTCCATTAGGCTGTGGGTAGTTGGATTCTGGTTGGGAGTGGGGGAAGGTCATATTTTGCTGGCTAGGTCGCTCGTGATGGGCTTAATTTGTGAAACAAGTCCTTAATTTAAATTTCCAGACACGTTTCGCCCATGGTTGCCAGTGTTGCTTGGAGTGGGGAGGGCGATAAAATATTCCACCCAGACATAATTAAACGTCTAGAGTACAAGTTTTTAGCAAGTTTTGATGAACTAATCCAATTTTCGTTTCTTTCCCGATTTTTGTTACAGAAATGTCGCTCGCCGACCGCGCGCAGCTCCATCTCGAACCGGAGCCACCTGGCGGACCTGGACGAGGGCGAGCTCTTTATGGAGCTGATCCGGGACGTGGCCAACGAGTTGGACATCGACGTGCTGTGCCACAAGATTCTAGTCAACGTCAGCCTGCTGACGCATGCCGACCGCGGGTCGCTGTTCCTGGTCAAGGGACCGCCCACCGGGAAGTACCTGGTGGCGAAGCTGTTCGACGTCACGCAAAATACCCGTGAGTTCGCAATTTTAAGTAAAAATCAAATCATTTTTTTATACACAATTCCATGGAATATGGCTCTAATAGGGTTCCCATTGCAATGAGGCAAACAATTCTCAGAAAAAAACACAGGACTTTATGTACCTCGATTAGCCACTATTAGAAGTCACAATATTTGGATAACCTTGAGTGTGCCCTGAACAACACGTGTGTGTCCAAAGCCGAGGACACACACACAAACTCATATTTATTAGCTGCCCTTGCACGCCCCCTGCCGAGTGGGCTTTATATATACGACGCACGCACTTTTCCGTCAGTACACAGCACCAGTTAACCCTCAACTCAACTCAAGACGAACGTAAGCCGTAAGCAAACCGTAAAAATTCCAGGCGATGAAGAATCAATATGGGGCCATTTTTTAAATGCGGATATTTCTGTAAATATTGATCCGAAATTCTTTAGTAATACTTATAAATAAAAATCAAAGATACGAGAGCCTTCCTATTAAAGTGAAATTTGGGCGGCTGAGGGTTAACTGAACCTGAGCTAACGGGAAAGGACACGCAGGTCCAAAACAGAAAAGAGAGAGAGAAAGCGTGCGCTACAAAATAAATAACCAATCGCATGCCACACAGCACCTACCACCCATTGAAGTATGACCTGGGTGACTGCCCACTAGCCTGTCCCATTTTGAGGTCATGTCGAGGAATTTCAGGTGCTCACTTCTTAAATGATAGATTATGATGTTAGGAACAATGTTTTCTTAGACAAGAAAAAATAATAAAATACTTTCTCGCACCCCCTAGTCGATTTACTGAAAAAAGTCACTTTTTTGAACAAATTTTCTAAAATCGCTTGGAATCAATACAAAAACTGTTTCGATCAGGTGTGTATTATCTTCAAACGATAGGTTTTTGTCCATAGATTAAGATGCACTATCAATATTGGACCAAAATTTAAGTTTTTGGACTCTCCCAGGCGGATTTGTGTCGAAAAAATCGCATTTTTTCGAAACTTTTTTCAGAAATGTTCATTTAATTTAGGGTAGCCTATTTTTCCCAGTAAAACCAATACATGCAGCTTGTAGGAAATTTCATGGCGAACATTTTTCCCTCTGAGAAAATGCAATTTCGACACTCCAGAGCCGAGATATTTGAGTTTTAGTGAGGAAAAAAGTGCCAATTTTCAAAATTTCTCAGAATTCAGAAGCAAGGCCTACTAATTACACGATGTAGCAAGCATATGTCTCAAAGGTCAAGGTATGCTTTTTTATAGTAATTTTGGCGGCTGAATCCAAATCTGAAATCAAATTTCGTGTAAACAGTGATGTTTTGGAGCTACACCCTTTTGGAATGTTATTTGCGTGTTTAAGAGGCAGTTTTTGTAAATATTACTCGGTTTGTGCTAGAGGTCGTATCGAGGTGCTCCGATTTGGATGAAACTTTCAGCGTTTGTTTGTCTATACATGAGATGAACTCATGCCAAATATGAGCCCTCTACGACAAAGGGAAGTGGGGTAAAACGGGCATTGAAGTTTGAGATCCAAAAACATAAAAAATCTTAAAATTGGTCGCATTTTAGTAAAACTTCATCATTTCAAAACACTCTTAGATGCATTCGAAAGGTCTTTAGAAGCACTTCAAAATGAGCCATAGACATCCAGGATTAGTTTAACTTTTTCTCATAGCTTTTGCGGGTTTCGCCTTGTAAGCGGAAGGTGATGGGTTCGATTCCTGTCTGGCTCGGCAAAGTCAGATCCCTTAAAAGAGTAAATATGCTCACTGGGAATACTGACCGGTAGGGGATGGGTTTCGACTAGCGGCGTGCTGGGTTTCCAATCCAGAGGTCGTGAGTTCGATTCTCGTACCGGGATGATGAAAAAAAAAAATTACTGTTAAAAATGGATTTTTTTAAAACCTCAAAATCTTTTTGCAACAGCCTCCAACACCCATACTCTTTTAGCTCAAAAGTTAGGGAATTTCATGGACTATAATCCTACGGTAATAACTTTTTGGCCAATCGCAGTTTTTCTCATAGTTTTTCGATTTTTCTATAAAAAACATTTTACAACGTTAGTTATTGTCCCTACAGCATCCATAGCGGCACTTTTTAGTCTCAATTTTGTCATATTCGAAATCCTTGGAAACTTCAAACTTCAATGCCCGTTTTACCCCACTTCCCTCATCTCATCTCATCTCATCCAAATCGGAGCACCTCGATACGACCTCTAGAACAAACCGAGTAATATTTACAAAAACTGCCTCTTAAACACGCAAATAACATTCCAAAAGGGTGTAGCTCCAAAACATCACTGTTTACACGAAATTTGATTTCAGATTTGGATTCAGCCGCCAAAATTACTATAAAAAAGCATACCTTGACCTTTGAGACATATGCTTGCTACATCGTGTAATTAGTAGGCCTTGCTTCTGAATTCTGAGAAATTTTGAAAATTGGCACTTTTTTCCTCACTAAAACTCAAATATCTCGGCTCTGGAGTGTCGAAATTGCATTTTCTCAGAGGGAAAAATGTTCGCCATGAAATTTCCTACAAGCTGCATGTATTGGTTTTACTGGGAAAAATAGGCTACCCTAAATTAAATGAACATTTCTGAAAAAAGTTTCGAAAAAATGCGATTTTTTCGACACAAATCCGCCTGGGAGAGTCCAAAAACTTAAATTTTGGTCCAATATTGATAGTGCATCTTAATCTATGGACAAAAACCTATCGTTTGAAGATAATACACACCTGATCGAAACAGTTTTTGTATTGATTCCAAGCGATTTTAGAAAATTTGTTCAAAAAAGTGACTTTTTTCAGTAAATCGACTAGGGGGTGCGAGAAAGTATTTTATTATTTTTTCTTGTCTAAGAAAACATTGTTCCTAACATCATAATCTATCATTTAAGAAGTGAGCACCTGAAATTCCTCGACATGACCTCAAAATGGGACAGGCTACTGCCCACCACCTACTTCAATCTCCCGTCCCTAGGTCGTTAGCACCGCACGCTACAAAATCCTGCGACAGCCGGAAAACAAGTGGCAACGGTACACACCGACCATTTCTCATCCCTTTATCCCAAAGCCCTCGCTGTAATTGTCAGTTGACGTAAGCGCCATTTTGATGAAATTGTTGATTTTGACGTGTGGCCGGCAGCGAAATTATGTGAAAGTATAACTTCCAACGACCAATTTTATATCTGAAAATGGATGTTGCGTTACGAGAGCACACCGCTGATGATAAACTAACACAAACACGGACTATTTTTGGGTTCTGTGTGAAGCAGGGGGAAAACTTGGCAACGGGTAAATAAGGCGGTTGGGTTGGGATGGAAATGAAAACGGTGGCGTTACCCTAATTGATGATTAATTGCCCCTTTCATGATGTGCTGCCTGCAGCCATCAATGGTCAGCGTCAGTGTTTGAGGGAGGTGTCTTTGGCGTGTAGCTATAATTTTTAAAATGTTCATGCTTTAATTAGGGAACATTCCATGCGATATGAATTATTTCCAGCCTGCTGAGCAATACAACCTGTTTCAATAAATTTAGCAGTTTCTTAAACAACAAATTGTTAGTATGAAGTTGATTTTGAAAAAAAAATGACCTACTCTAATGTGCTTATTTATTTATGCTGCATATAAATTTCCTAATTTGCAAAATAGGGTGGTTTTTGCATGAAAACCTGCCGTATTATATATTTTGAGAAAGGTTCTGAAATTACCTTTCTTGTAGATTAAAAATTTTCAAGATCTGATTTACCTATCTAAAATTACAAGCAGTTTAAAAAATGGTCTGAATTAACATAACCTCAATCTATTTCCCCACGGCGGTGTATGTACAATCTTGACAAAGTCTGTAGGCAGTCTGTTTTTTTATTCATCACTTATTTTTGGGTAATTCTCTACCAACTCACACGAAATCGGGAAAACATTTTTTCGTAAAATCGCGATAACTCGTGATGTTTATGAGCAAACCCCTTATGTCTATATATCAAAATTTTTGTAATTGTCTGCTCTACAACTTTGAAGAACATTGTTACACTCTAAAAAATAACCCTGCAAAGTTAGAAAAGACACGAAATTTTAAAATGAAAAATTTTGTTCTAAATGAAAAAATGACCCTTCTGGGTCAATGTAGATTCGAAAAGTACATTAAATTTCCCATAAAATGACATGTTCCAAAAAAATTTACAGGCGAGTAGCGGAAAATGGGAGAATTTTTAAAACTTTTTTAGTGTTTTTTTCGATGAAAAATACGTTTTTTCGTAATTCTGAGTATGCCATCAAATCGGGCGTCTAATTTTACATAAAAGTCCCTTTGACACCAAATTTCTATCTCATCACCGTTTCAGGCTGCAAATTATTGAAAAACACCTCTTTTTTCGCATGTTCAAAAATGGAAGGGGTCGTACCGCCCCTCCGTCACGAGATATCAAAAAACGGACCTCGGATTCGTGATCAGGGACAAAAGTTACCCCTTAGGACAAAGTTTCACGCAAATCGAAGAGGGGTCGGGTCTGCTGTGTGAGTTGGCGGAGAATTACCCTTTTATAAGGACCTCTTAGGTACTGCGATCACGTTAGGGGCGATCCATAAACTATGTGGACACTTAAGGGGGGTTGGAATCACTCTATAAATGAGAGGAAGGCACCAACCACCTAAAGGTGGGTTAAATAAGGTTTTTTTCATTTAGAACTACAAATTTTCATGACGTGTTTTTTGTAACTTTGCAAGGGTTACTTTTAAGATTGTAACAATTTTTACAAAGTTGTAGAGAAGATAAAACAATTTATTTTTATATTTTTGCATGTGTTCTTCACGAGTTATCAGAATTTTACGAAAAAGTTTTTTTAAGGTGATGATTTTGACCATTTTTGACCAGTTTTTCAAAGTTCTAACCCCTAAACTCAATCGTTTGCTCTGAAATGTATTTTTTCAAAAGTGTTCAGCAAATTTTTCATAAGAATGACCCTTTGGATGTGAGTCATTCTCCGCCAACTCGCACAGCAGTTGCCCCGAACTCTCTTCGATTTGCGTGAAACTTTGTCCTAAGGGGTAACTTTCGTCCCTGATCACGAATCCGAGGTCCGTTTTTTAATATCTAGTGACGGAGGGGCGGTACGACCCCGTTAAATTATTTTTGAACATGCAAAAAAAGACATGTTTTTCAATAATTTGCAGCCTGAAAAGGTGGTGAGATAGAAATTTGGTGTCAATGGAATTTTATGTAGAATCTGACGTCCGATTTGATGGCTTATTCAAAATTCCGAAAAACGTATTTTTCGTCGAAAAAAAAAACACTGAATTTTTTACAGACTCTGACAATTTTTGATGCCCGACTGTAATTTTTTTTGGAACATGTCATTTTAAGGGAAATTTAATGTTTTTTTCGAATCTACATTAACCTAGAAGGGTCATTTTTTCATTTAGGACAAAAATTCTTGTTTTTTCTGACTTTGCAAGGTTTTTTTTAGAGTGTAACAATGTTCTAATGAGTTGTAGAGCAGACAATTACAAAAATGTTGATTTATAACCATAAGAGGTTTGCATGTATCATCACGAGTAATCGCGATTTTACGGAAAAAAAAAACTTTTACAATTTCTCCGTGTCTCACGCTTGATCCTAAAATGCTTCAAAGAGCAAAATGCTTCATCGAGAAACTGCTGAGAAATCATTTTTCTAGGTGTTAGATTCAAAATTCCTGCATTGTTTATTGGAATTTTTTAAATAACTTTTTGCGAAACTTGTTAAATAACGTGATTTTTTGATCACTCATGAAAAGTATTCCGCCTGAACAGTGTTGCAAATGAGTGATAGAAAAGCTATCAATTGAATATCTCTGCACCAAAAACATCCGAGAGTATAACGGCCGTCACTATAGCTTGTGAGATCTCTTCTTGTGTCTCGTGATACCCAGCGATGCCATTCTCTCTCTATCATTCCTTTCCTTTTCCTCGACTATGCGCTCTCACCGCTGAGTCTCTCAATCTCTCCGAAAACTGCTATGAGAGAACGCGAGATGGCGATTAGGAGCCGACCACGCATGACGTCTCGTTAAACTACGTTTGCGAAAATGGTTTGTGGCGGCTTTTGTGGTTAAACGCTGTTGCGAGAGGATGATCGTGGAAGCGGGAATGAGAGAGAAAACGAAAATGTCAATCGCGAGTGTGTAAACACGAAAACGTGTTCGGCTATGTTCGGCGCTGAGAGTTTCAATAGAGAGAGAAGAGCAGTTGTATTTGAGGCATGAAAATTCAGGCGGGATAATTGTAGTTGCTGAGAGCTGATATTTTGATATTTTAACAACCCTGCTCCTGAAGCTTGCCACAGTAATTTGTAGCTCATTATTGATAACAAAAACATGTTTTGTATCCATAAAACTGTGTAATCATTGGTTAAGGAAATATTATATATCTAGAGTTTTTTTTAAAGGACCTATAAACTATTGTTTTTCATAGGTTTATAGGACCTATTCAAAAAAAAACTCTAGATATGTTCATAAAAAGCAATAATACTATTAGCAATATTAATCCTGCTAAAATCTCGATTGCATCAGCTAAATCAGAGTACAAAGGATTGTTTTTTTCTTAGTGAAATTATATTTTAATACGGTTTTATGATTTTAACTTCTGAATCATTCCCACATATTATAAAATTCAGTATAACCCTCTACTGCCCAATTTTTTTTTTCGAAAATATTTATTTTTCCCGTGTTCAGGAGGTCATTTTGAGCATTTTTTGCTCTACGAAAAACTTTACTTTTCTTGTTTTATGTTTTTCTTGTTTCATTTGTAGTATTTTAATTTGCATTTATCTTGTTTAGTTTATGTTTGTTTTTGGTAGTATTTGGCCTACTCTACCACCTAATATAATTACATTTCGCCTATCTAATTTTTTCATGTTTTTACAGTCACTTTTTCAATTTTTTGCATGTTTTTCACATTTTCTGCTATAGAATCGCACCATCATCATTTAAATTGCAAAAAAATGCGTAGAGGCATAGTCTGGGACACTACAAAAATTACTGTATACTTCTTTTTACTGAAAATATTGAAAATGTTAGTGAAAAACACAGCCTAAATTGACCCCTAATTTTCTAAAATTTTAAGAGTTCTTCTTTCCAGTGCTTTTTAAAGATCAAAAATTGGTTGAAAAATTGATTTTTGGCGATTTTTAAAATCGAAGCCCGTCTAGAGGCGGGGTTGGGTTGTAGAGGGATAAACTAAACTTTTAAAACTTTTAGTGATTTGCAACCTTCTACAAAGTTGTTATTTTGTCTTATTTTGCACATTGTAATGAGTAATTGACACATAAAACGCCCGTGTGGATCAATCGGACCGCGCACTGGACTCACAATCCAGAGGCTACTGGTTCGAATCCCGCGGCGGGCGCTCTAAAATTCTTTGTATAAATATGGGTATTCGGCGCCGTCGCTCCGTGCCATACTTCCATACACTTAGGAGCCCAGGGCGGCGAAGTCCTTGTAGATAAAAAGGAAGACATTAGTGGTTGGTACTAGCAATGGTAGCCGACAGCTATAAAGTTAACTTCGTTGACACATAAAACACATCATTTGACAGATGTGGCAGTGCGTGGCCGAATGGTTACGCTGTCCGCTTTGTAAGCGGATGTTTCTGGGTTCGATTCCCATCTGCTCCAACCTTCCATCGGATGAAGAAGTAAAACCACAAAAGACCCGGGGGTCGTTAATGTGGATGGTTTGATTTTGACATCATTTGACAAGTTTCCTGAACATATATAAAAATGTTTCCAATCCTTGAATTGTTTGTACAAGTTAGCCCTTTAACTACCTTTCGATTGATAACTAAACTCTGTTTAGTTTCGTACTTTGGTTATTAAAGTATTAACCAACACACATTACCGTTAATCACATCCACCTTTCTTAGTCCTACTCAAATTGAACTGCTTTTCACACCTGATCCTGAACCGCTCATAATCTTCATACCTTCTTCTTTTTTTGTTCGCTCTCTTCTCCGCCCCACCAGCTCTCGACGAGGCCGTCCGGCGCGCCAAACAGGACGAGCTCATCATCCCGTTCGGGGTGGGCATCGCCGGCACGGTGGCCCAGACGAACGAAACCATCAACATCAAGGAGGCTTACCAGGATCCGCGGTTCAACAGCGAGGTGGACCAAAAGACCGGCTACAAGACGAACATCATCCTGTCGATGCCGATCTGTAATTACGAGGGCCAGGTGATTGGCGTGGCGCAGATTATCAACAAAACTAACGGTAAGGATGGGGATTTGGGGGAGGTTTTTTTTCGGCTTGAAGAGTTCAATGATTTGATTTGGCAGGTTCCCCGGAGTTTACGGAACGGGACACGGAGATCTTCCGCCGGTATCTGACCTTCTGCGGGATCGGGATCCAAAATGCTCAACTGTTTGAAATGTCCGTCCTGGAGTATCGGCGGAACCAGATTCTGCTGAACCTGGCGCGGAACATCTTCGCCGAGCAGAACAACCTGGAGTGTCTGGTGACGAAGATCATGACCGAGGCCCGGGAGCTGCTCAAGTGCGAACGGTGCGCCGTGTTTCTGCTGGATCTGGACTGTGGCGAAGCGGTAAGTTGCTTAGCATGCTCGTGTTGATCCGTCAACAGGTCGTCCAAGCGTTTGCATTTTGATTCTTTAACGGATCCCTCTTCCCTTCAAACTCTCCACCCTCGTAGAGTGCATGTTTAGATCTGGAAAATAACCAGTACAGGGTCAAGGTAATGTTTTTTGAACTTCAGCACAACATGACTTGTTATCGGCTCACTTCACGAAGGCACCACCTTTGTACAAAACGAAACGCAGATTTGTGGCCACAACGTGCGGATTAGAGACCCCGGCCGTCGCCGCCAATTGCCAGAGGTCGTGGTAATTGACTCACACTGAGCACCGGCTAGGGTTAATGCACCTAACTTTGATCAAATGGCACAACTTTCTAACACCGAATCTCACCACTTCAACCACGACACGTGTTGCGTGTTCATCAACATTAGCAGGTTGGTTGGGCCTCGTCGGTGACTAAAAGTGGCAATTCTTGCCATTTCCGTTCGGATCAGCTCCGATAATGCGAGTGCCAAATGCCACCCATGGTTAGGCTTTGTTGGGTGGCTTTGGGGGAAAAACTGTCGACCCACAAGTTAATCTTTCGCCATTATCCAGCTCTGATGAATGTGCTGTACTCACGTGGTCTCCTGGTTGAACTTCTTTTGTGTTGTTTGTAATTACTAGCTAAAAAAGGTTAGTTTACACGTGTTACGGTTTAGGAAAGGTTGGGCGATAAACATACAACTGTTGATTACGATGTGTGATAATGGCGATGTATAATTTAACTTCTGGTTAACATCGAAGAACCCAAACTGTGTTGCTCAAAATCAACACTCTGAAAAAAACTTCTAAGAAATAGGAAATTTCCTATTTAAATATCTTCTAAACATTATTAGATACATCCACTAGCGTCGTGCAAATAACTTCATGCTTTCCATGAAAAAAATTGGACCGAGCTCGAGCCAACCAGGTTAGCTCGTAATTTCATACTGAGTCGGGCGCTTAGAAATTTATCAAAATCATTCAAACAACAACTGAAAAAAAAAATCATTTTGATGCATTTTAAATTATTTGCATTTCCGACAAACACTTTTGAAAAGGATATTTCAGTGAAAAGTTTGTTTCCTCTGTTTAAAACCAAAACACGTCAAAAAGTATAACTTTTCGATACAAGTGCTAAAAAGTTGAACCTCTGGCACTCAAATGTGTGTGCTTTAATTAATATTGAAATCTCGATTCAAAGCCTGAGCTTTGTGACGAACCACTTCCCATTTTATTGCTTTTACCTTATGGGATCACAACTTTACCCGTACAAGTAGTTGGTTGTGAATAAACAGTTTTTGGTCCCGAACATACTGGCCTTATGTAGCACAACTTTTCCTTCCATCTAAGCTAGGTACATCGGCTAGCAAACGGTAAATTCAAGGGTCGAAATCCCAGTTTATGTAAACGTGTTTAAAACTGTTGAATCGTTCCACTCTTTGAACAAAAATATAATTGGAGCATTTTACAGAGTAGGAGAAATATACTAGGTCAATTACCTATCTTTAGCACTTTACAGCATTGCCTTAGCGTTCTTGATTGCGAGATTCCTACTCAAAACTAGGAGTCCGAAGGGTTTGATTGTTGGGGCAATTGCAAACCCCTTTTTAAACCTAAGCTTCCATCCACCCCAGGATTCGAACTGTCGACCTTTGGATTGTGAGTCCACCAGCGACTCCACCGAGACAGGACCCAGGGAGACGACTCCTACACCTGGGCTGAGCTAACGACCTAACCTCTAGATTAGACCGGGGCCAACATTTACTTCCCCGTCCGAAGGAAGGCGTGATCAGATAAATCTCGTCTCGAAAAATGCCGCCGGGACCTTCAGGGATCGAACCCAGGCCGACTGGGTGAGAGGCAACCACGCTTACCCCTACACCACGGGTCCCGGTTTTACCTACTCTCTTACCTAGCGCGTGTAAGAGTGAGCCAGTGATGCCAGGAAACGCTACTTTTTGTTAGTTTATGGGTGCACAGTAGGGCGACAAGAAAAATTTAAAATTTTGGGTAAATCTGAAGAGATACCCCCTGGCTCGATTCTTTAGGCAATGATAAGTAACTGTGCCAATTTTGAGCCAAATCGGTTAAGGTTAAGGGGTCGCTTTTTATCGTTGAAGATTATATGGAGTAAATCGCTAAAATGTATGGGTAAAAACATCGCTTTAGGATTTTGGCAGCAGGTGGTGCAGGTCCAGCCCACAATTTTCCAAGTGTGACATTCAGGAGAATTATGTTTAAGTCAAACCTATCTCCAGAATCGAAAATTGTGTTATTATCATGTGCTTTTGGCTGTGTATGTCAATCACCCCTCAGAATAGCCAAATTGTCGAAATAATAATTTATGATCATATTTCTTCTTCTTATCTATCTATATGTATAAAAAATTTCGACGGTTTTGTTCGAACGCGAATCAGTTCAATACGGAACAACGTATCGGTGCGCTTTTTTCTGCATTGGGTTCGTATAAGCCCAAGGAAGGTTTATATGCTAACTAATTGACACTTTGGCCACTCTGGAACCGATTCCGGAGAATCGGCAAATCGTATGGAAAAAGTTACGTAAAATCAAATTTTGATTAATTTCATCATTGAATCATATACTTTTGGATTGAAATTTGACATTTTGACAAATGAAGATAAAACGCGAGTTTCAAAAATGACCTTTGAGATACTTTCAGAAACTTCTACTAACTTTTTCGAAAAGAGTTTGAGTTTTGAAATTGCATCGTTTAAAAATGAAAACGAATTTTACTTTACAAATAATTCAATTTTTCAAAATTAAATGTTCGTTTTTCAGCGCTCACAAGCTGCTCTGAAAATCATCGTTTTTGTTTTATATTGCAGGTGTTAATAAATGTCTGCATCAATCTTTTTATGCATTTAATGTTTCAGGCTACTCATGAGTTATTTCGCCAAAATTTACACAGTTAAGAACTGTTTAAACTTCTTAAAAGCTGAAACACAGTGGTTATAAGAGGTTATGCGGACATTTCTTCTTCTGAAAATTTAGTTTCAATTTAAAACAAACACAATATTTTGTCAAGGTTTAAAAATAATTAGAATTCATTGACTTTGTACAAAAGCTTTTAATTATCTTGAAAATTAATTTTGTACAAAGCTTTTAATTGTCTAGAAAAACCGGTTGAAAAGGGATATTTACCAAAAAAAAGGCAAATAAAACAGGGCTGTACGAATCAAAAGAAAGTTTGTTACTTCATATTTTTAACCAAATACGAAGCTTTTATGACTAACATTAAAACAGCATAAATTCGCAAAATTTTGAATTATTTTTAAATGATTTTAAACAATAATTGTGCTGCTGCCGAAGCATTTTTCTCTAACTACACTGAAATGGAATCCGCTAAAAAATCAGCTACACAGAAAAAAATGATGGTAATATTCATCAGGAAATGGTGACAGATTTTGTGGCAAAAAAAAGTGTATTCTCACATCAGAAAATATTGAATTTTCATCAGTTTCTGGTGAATATTCATCAGGTTCACATTTTTACACATTTTTTATGTAATATTACTTAAAAAGAGGTAATATTCAACCAACCAAATTTCCAACATTCAAAAAATAAACTTTTTTTTGCTGTGTAAATATTCCGGTTCTGTGCATGATTCCACAAAAATAAAGAATAGCAAAATGCTGCTATCAATATGGATTTTAAGAAATCTAGCAAAATATTCAGTAAACTTTGCTTCGAATGAAAAGATAATAAACAACAACAAAGTGCGGGAAAATTCAAAGTAACAGTCCGATGATCAATATTTCTACAGTAAATTTTCAATTCAACCTGTCTCATATTAATTTGAAAACTAAAACACAAAAAACGGTGTTTTTTTTTAAACTATCATATGTAAGGCTCCAATCGCAATTATAAAATCAAAGCTCATTGAAGCAATGATTGAACATTAACATCAATTTATCAAAATGCTCATAAATTTGGAAGGGGCGCCAAATTGATGCTTCGCCAAGGGCGCCGTATACAGAAAAAAAAGTTGAATTTTGGAATGTTGAAAATTTGATAGGTTGAATATTACCTCTTTTTTTAAGCAATATTACATAAAAAATGTGTAAAAATGTGATCCTGATGAATATTCATCAAAAAACTGATGAAAATTCATCATTTTCTGGGGTAAAATTAATCATTTTTTTTGCCACAAAATCTGTCACCATTTCCTGATGAATATTACCATCTTTTTTTTTTCTGTGTGGACCGAAGGTACGGCTCTGAAAATACTAAAATGTATGTATCTAAAATCTCAGTGCAACAGCCCTGGTTGATGTGCACCATGTGTGTACATGTTTGTTTCAAATTACATGAATTGGCAGCCCCAAAAAATGTAGGCCTATAATAGAATTGCGCTGGCTCCAGTGGATTCTCGTCCGACGAGAATAGACCTTGAAAATATTTTTCAAAAATGCTTGTAAAAGAAATACGAATATCTTTTGGTAAAAGTCAAATTAAGCAGAAATGTTCACAAATGGCTGCTCTACTGCTAGGTGTTCTTGGTTTTTAGTAAATCTCAAGGAACACACCGGATTATCGAGCATCATTTAGACACCACCGCTTAGAATGATGGGAATGGGTATATTTCCCCTAACATCGTTGAAATATTTTTATCTAGATGAAGCTCGAAAAAAAAAATTCACTTCTTTAAAAGCTGAAATCAATATTATTTGAACTGTATTTCATTCCACAATCCGCTTGAACCAGTAATGGATTTCCAAATGAGATGCACAAAATTATTTTCATATGTTGATCCGTTGCCGTACTAACCCATCGAGGGAGGAAATTTTCATATTCGAGTGCACTTTCTCTGCAAATATTATTGAGTTGGTATGTTGTTTCACCCATAAATAATACAATTTATTTCCAACTTTTTTACAAAAAAAAAGAAACTCCATCGAAAATTTCAAATGCCAAAAGTCAGAACCCGTCACGTTCGTTGCGAGAAAAAAAAAGCAGTCCCTTCAGGCTGCAATATGGTCGCAACGTTGCCTCGCTTCAAAAGCCGATTTGAGATAATGTTGAATCAATGTATCGATATAGATTGGGGACAGAATTGGTCTGAAAACGCCAGGAAAAAAACGACCATTCTGGTATTACTTCCTTCTTCCGCAATACAGGCAATCATCTGAAAATGATTGTATCGAACTAGTCTGCTTTTTGTGTGGTTGAATAATGGGGCACATAGTCCAAAGTTATGTAAAATTTGTAACAAGTAGATCAATTAACTCAAATCTCCCCTAAATCCCACAGAATCCATTCAGGTCGCAGCAAAAATGATAGAAACATGAACGGTCGAACCGTAAAGTAAAGGATTGAAAGCGCAAAAAAAAACACTTAGATCGCTATTTATTCTGACAGCTGGATGTAATGCCCAGGGGGTTCTGACTTCCTGTAGCCTGTCCGTTAGGATGTCCAGAAAAAAAAAATAAACCCAATAAATCGAATTTGCTCATATTTTACCCAGAGGCAAAAACATTCCTCAGGGAACAGATTTCGAATCAGATTCAGTTTTCCTCTATGTTTTGGGCACCCTACTGTCCGTTTATTGAAACACTGCTGCAGTGGGCGTTGCCTTGGAGCTGGCCATCAATCAGCAAAATTAATATTGAAGTGTTTGGTGCAGGATTTGAGTATCATACCGACCGTTTGAAAAGCTGGGTGAAATTTGTACTTTTTGGACAGGTTGATTGCTCAATGGAAAATTGATGCTTTGCGCATACTTTTTTCGAGTTTTTCATTTGTTTTTTTTTTTTAGTTTGAAACAAAATGTGATGAAAGAAGCCGTTTAGAATAATAAGATTTTTCATACAGCATAAAAAATGGGCAAGTGAATATTCGAAAATGTGTATCTTAAAAAAGATTTTCTCTGAAAGATTTGGTTTCTTCAGCAAAATTATAGTTGGGTCATTCCATCTCAACTGTGCACGAAAAAGTGCAAATTTGAAAATTACCCTCTCCGATCCTGCTCAAATTTGGCAGAGCTGTTGATACTATCAAAACATGCAATAATCCCGAATTTCATCCAAATCGGACCACCCCCTCCATTTTTGTACCTCCCCAAAAAATCGACTTGTTGGCGATTTTTGATCAAACCTCCTAGTTTCAAACAGCGATAGCTCAGGAACCACAAATCTTAGAAGGTCGGTCTTAGACTCAATTTTGAAGAAAATTGAACGTAGAATCCATTTCCGTGATCAAAATGTTGATTAATTTATTTTTTCTACCTGTATTGCGCAATTGAAAACTTTAAACGGCCGTATCTCAAAACACCCCAACTTATTTTTTTTATTTGACCTCACCATCGTGTTCCCCGGCCAATTTTACATAAGAATCACTTATCGACAGAAATGAATATGTTTCGTTCCAGAGATATCGAATTTTAAAGTTTTGTGTTTTCGAGATTACCTACATCAGCTTCATTCGCCGCATCTGCTAGAAGTACATAGGCGGGCTGATCAATAACTACTACCTGGTGTTCTGGGAGATGATTAATTTAATCTAAATTTTTATAATTTTACGCAAATATTTATTCAAATGGCTAATAGGGGAAATTCTCGTATGTTTGGCAGGTTAAGTCCTCGCTCCTAGTTTTGTCCAATTTGCTCATTTTCACTATTTAAACAACAAATTTTTCAAAACTTTTGATTGAAACTTGCTTGTTCACTTCTTATTGAGCTATTTATCACTCGATTTCAGTTGAAAATCAGCTGTAATTGAATGCCAAAGCGCTGATATGGCAACATTAGAGAAACGCTGGAATTAGATGCTGTTCCCCTACCTTGATCAATCTATTTTTGTGGAAGGAATATTTATTGGGTTATTATGAATGCACCGTTTTTTACGTGTTGCTAACCGTTTAAGAGTACCTCCGAGGCCTTTATCATGGGCGGTTGCAAAATAGTGCCATTCAGCAAAAACCCCAAAACCTGCTTTATTATTATTATTATTATAGTTTATTATTGACACTTTACCATAATTTGGCAAATCTGATTTATGGTTTAAAAGATTGATCAAAAGATGATTTTGGTCAAGGTACATTTAATTAAAAAAGAATCCAAGAATGATAGAAGAAAAAAAACACTGTTGTTCGGACGGTGTCGAAATCATCGCAACTAAATTTGGGGAATTAGCCGCTTTGCAGCAGATCAAAGTTTGTGATTTTCTTACATTTTTCAGTTTTATACTTTCCATAAATCCTTTTCCTACTACTTGTGATCGTCATTCACTAGAGTACAAAGTGTCAACAAATTTTATTCATTTTAATTCATATTTTTTACTCAATAATGTATCGTGCACTTATTGTTCAGTGTTACTAACAAGATTAATTGCATTTTCCTGCTCGCTCCGTCGGAATCCAATTCTGCCCTTTACTATGTGTCGTTATTGCTCTATCCTGTGGGTTAGCACAGAAATTCACTTCATTATTTTTTTTTAGCAGCAGTGTTATACAGTTAATTTTTGCCCAATTTGATAAAGATTGTTTATGACGAAATATTATTTCAATAAATGAACAGGTAGCAGTTATTAATATGTCCGCCTATGTACTTCTAGCAGATGCGGCGAATGAAGCTGATGTAGGTAATCTCGAAAACACAAAACTTTAAAATTCGATATCTCTGGAACGAAACATATTCATTTCTGTCGATAAGTGATTCTTATGTAAAATTGGTCGGGGAACACGATGGTGAGGTCAAATAAAAAAAATAAGTTGGGGTGTTTTGAGATACGGCCATTCAAAGTTTTCAATTGCGCAATACAGGTAGAAAAAATAAGTTAATTAAAATTTTGATCACGGAAATGGATTCTACGTCCAATTTCCTTCAAAATTAAGTCTTATACCGACCCTCTAAGATTTGTGGTTCCTGAGTTATCGTCGTTTGAAACTAGGAGGTTTGCTCAAAAATCGCCAAAAAGTCGATTTTTTGGGGAGGTACAAAAATGGAGGGGGTGGTCCGATTTGGATGAAATTCGGGATTCTTGCATGTTTTGATAGTATCAACAGCCCTGCCAAATTTGAGCAGGATCGGAGAGGGTAATTTTCAAGTGCTGTTCCGCTTCAGATGGAATGACCCAGTTAATGATCAAGAGTTTTCGTAAAAAAAGATTTTTTATTTTACTTTTTTTACTTGAAGAGTACACAGCAAAAAATCCCATGGTAAAATCGCATGCAAAAGCATGCACATCACCTTTGTGAGAAAAAGCATGTAATATTGTATGAGAAAACGTGTACACAAAAAGCATGTACCGAAGAAAAAAAAATCAGGTCTGCTCACCCCAAAAAATTAACATCAATCCTACGAGAGTCATATTTAGATTAACAAGTCCGCGCCCCAACCCACTCGGCTATCTCGCCGCTATATTAAAAGCTGGATCTTCACCGATGTAGGTATAGGTTCCCCATACATCGTATGCAGTTAACACAGTGTACGGCGTACGGAACCCCTACTGTTACATTGGCATTGATACAACCACTTTAACAGCGGCGAGATAGCCGAGCGGGTTAGGGCTGAGTATGACTCTCGCCGGATCGATGTTAATTTTGGGGTGAGCAGACCTAATTTTTTTTCTTCGGTACATGCTTTCTCATACAGGTTTTCTCATACAATATTACATGCTTTTTTCTCACAAAGGTGATGTGCATGATTTTGCATGCGATTTTACACAGAAATTTTTTGCTGTGTATGTTTTCCAACTCGTGATATCTTGTATTGACTCTTCTAGGATTTCTCAATCATTCAGCATACTTGTTAATTGTTGAATCATTCAGGTGAAAAAAAGATATAAAAAAAATATAAAAAATAAAACTTGAAATAAATTTCCAACACAGCAAAAAATCCGATGGTAAAATCGCATGCAAAAGCATGCACATCACCTTCGTCAAAATAAACACTTAATATTACACACTGCATGTACATTTTTTGCAAACACAAAAAAAAGTTGCAACCGACGGGATTCAAACCCAGCACCAACTCTAAGGATTTGCGCCGTAGCCCACTTGGCCATCAGACCGGTGATAAGCTGAAAGGATAAACGCATATATGAGCTTGACATTTCGGTCAAGTAGATTTCCCATAGGGGGATGCCGTCGCTATTTTTAGACCACGTTTTCCACTTTTTCTCATCGAAACCGACTACTTTATCGACTACATTTTGCTGGGCAAGATAGGACGCCGTCTATTTTTAGACGATGACTCAGCACTTTTACACTCTTGCACTTAAAAAAACCAGATGGCAGCACGATGTAACGCCACGTCCCATTAGTTGGGAGAAACTTAGAAAACCTAAATTTTCTTGTTTCTTTTTCTTTAAGCCGCTTTATCACAGCAACCAGAGGTCCAATGTCTCTTAGACAATTTTATAACACATTTTCTGAATCTTTAAGAAAAAACATGGTCACTCATGGTCACTATTTTTAAAAATCGAAAAACTGTAAATATAACTCTGAACTTTCGGTTGCTACGTCTTGAAAACGGAGTACTTTATCAAAAAATCTGTAAATTACTTTTCGATTGCAAAGTCAATTTGGTCATAATCCTGCTCGGAAAATGAACTTTTCATAAAAAGTTATTTTATAAAAACGTCCTAGACCCACCTTCATGTATACGTATCGATATGTGACCAATAAATTCACTCAATTATCTCAGCACTGGATGAACCGATTTAAGCCATATTGGTCGCATTCAGCTCGGTTTAAGGTCCCACAGATCAAGTTTATCTTTTTTGGAAGCTTTGATAAGTAGTTCAAAATTTATGTATAAAAATGTGATTTCCAAACCCCATCATATTATATATCATTAGAAAGATACCTATCCAATGAATCCTAATCATTGATGATCTAGTCACCCTATCGAAAGTTATGGCCACTTAAGCAGGCTTGCCACCAATACAGATTTGCCAGCACAGGCCCAAAACACAAACGAATCTATTTTACTACAGCTACAATAAATGTGAGCATTTTTTGTTAAATTGGCCAAATAGATAAACAGTTTAAGAGCGAGTTTTTCACCGATGTGAAACAGGTCGTATCGAGGTGCTCCGATTTGGATGAAACTTTCAGGGTTTGTTTGTCTATACATGAGATGAACTCATGCCAAATATGAGCCCTCTACGACAAAGGGAAGTGGGGTAAAACGGGCATTGAAGTTTGAGGTCCAAAAAACATGAAAAATCTTAAAATTGATAGCATTTCCGTAAAACTTCATCAATTCCAACTCTCTTAGATGCATTCGAATGGACTTTTAAAGCCCTTCAAAATGTGCTATAGACATCCAGGATTGGTTCGACTTTTTCTCATAGCTTTTGCAAATTACTGTTAAAAATGGATTTTTTTAAAACCTTAATAACTTTTGGCAACAACCTCCAACACCCATACTCCCATAGGTCAAAAGTTAGGGAATTTCATGGACTATAAGCCTACGGTATTAACTTTTTGGCCAATCGCAGTTTTTCTCATAGTTTTACGATTTTTCTAGAACAAACATTTAACAACGTTATTTTTTGCCCTGTAGGCCTCCATAGCGGCACTTTTTGGTCTCAATTTTGACATATTCGGAATTTGGTGCGCTGGAAGTGGGGACGCGAAGTCGTGATTATTCAGGTTAATTTTTGGTGTGCTTTTGTGTCGCTGTTCGTATCGGATGAGTGATTGTGCTAATCGAATAATAGCATCATTGGTGCGCTGGAAGTGGGGACGCAAAATCGTGATTATGCAGGTTATTTTTTTTGTGTGCTTTTGTGTCGCTATTCATAAGGAGTGAGTGATTGTGGTAATCGAATAATAGCATCATTGGTGCGCTGGAAGTGGGGACGCGAAATCGTGATTATTTAGGTTAATTTTTTGGTGTGCTTTTGTGTCGCTGTTCGTATGGGATGAGTGATTGTGCTAATCGAATAATAGCATGACTTACTGAATTATTTGTGTCTTGAGCGTAATTTTCGTTGAGTAATTGGTGTTTTTTTGTGATTTTTTTTTGAGATCTTAATTAATTGTTTTGTGATTTTCAAAGCCCTTCCTATATCATCGTTGATCGGAAGGCACGGCGTCGGGTAAATTGTGTATAATGTTTTGAATAAGGTTTTATTTTTAATGGTGAAAAAGCCATTTCTATATAATGATCGAAAGACGCACTGACAATTTGGATCGTCGAGTTAATAGTGGAGCAAAATAACTGTGTGTGAGTGACTTTGTGTGTTAACCAAAAAGACCTTCCCATAGCATCGTTGCTCGGAAGGCTCGCCGACGGGTCTGTTATGAAAGTCCTCCCCATAGCATCGTAGCTCGGGAGGCATCGAAAAGCCAATACCTTATCCTACTAACCCAAAAAATAATAATCACGTGATGCTTGAAGGAGATGCTGTGGATTCAACGGTCTCAAGCGGTATCAACAAGTATATAGCGAAAAACTGTGTGCTTGATGAGTCTGCAACTTCAACTATCGGACTAACATTCCTCCCTTTCGTTGAACTGCAGGCTTCTTGGGAGGGCGCCGGTATTGACTAATAAAGTAGGGATCTTCAGGGGTTAAACAGTGAACGGATGGTTGGCTCCCACTGATCATTTTTGATTCATTGTTTAACTTCAGCTGATCTGTCAATAACGGAGTAGCAGCTCATTGGCAGTCAACCATGCTCATGCTCATGCTCATGCTCATGCTCAATTTTGACATATTCGGAATCCTCAGAAAAGTTTACATTAGATTGAGGTGTTGGAATTTTGAATTTGATTGGAAAAAATGCCATTTAGAATTAATTAAATATTAGTTAGCATTTTGTCGGATTAGGGGTAAAACAAGTTTTCGCCTACTTGATACAGCTTTTGACGTATTGATCATAGGGTAAATAAGATCTATTTCTTTTTTCAAAAATGTTTTATTTAATTATTTTTTAAATCAAAATTACAACTCCAATACTTTCAACTTACGTGAAATTGACCGAGGATTCCGAATATGTCAAAATTGAGACCAAAAAGTGCCGTCTTCTTGGCCTACAGGGCAAACACTAACGTTGTTAAATGTTTGTTCTAGAAAAATCGTAAAACTATGAGAAAAACTGCGATTGGCCAAAAAGTTAATACCGTAGGCTTATAGTCCATGAAATTCCCTAACTTTTGACCTATGGGAGTATGGGTGTTGGAGGCTGTTGCCAAAAGTTATTAAGGTTTTAAAAAAATCCATTTTTAACAGTAATTTGCAAAAGCTATGAGAAAAAGTCGAACCAATCCTGGATGTCTATAGCACATTTTGAAGGGCTTCAAAATACCTTTCGAATGCATCTAAGAGAGTTGAAATTGATGAAGTTTTACGGAAATGCGATCAATTTTAAGATTTTTCATGTGTTTTGGACCTCAAAAATCAATGCCCGTTTTACCCCACTTCCCTTTGTCGTAGAGGGCTCATATTTGACATGAGTTCATCTCATGTATAGACAAACAAACCCTGAAAGTTTCATCCAAATCGGAGCACCTCGATACGACCTCTAGAACAAACCGAGCAGAATCTACAAATACTGCCTCTTAACTTTAATTAACAAAAGTTATACTAAAAAGTGTTTAAATTTTGTAAAATTCGTATACTTAAATCAAATACTATTATATTTTTGGTTAAAAAGAGTCAAAACTCAAAAAATATGCAAAAAATAACTTTCAATTCATGTTTTGAAAGATTTACATAGATTTTGAAAAGTTTAATGAAGAAAAATCAAAGTGTCTCATTGTTACCCATGGGCTGAAAGGAGTGGGGAACAATGAGACAGCCCTGGATTCTGGGTATATTCTTATCTTTGGTCAAACTCAATGAAAAGACATTGTAGCCCAACTCATTCCCTATGGAAATTCAAAAGAAATGTGAAGAAATATTAGTTGTGGTGTCAATGGCAGCCTACGAGCGAAAAAGTAATTTTTGTCCTTAATTTACTTACATACCCCAGCATCAAACATTTATGAATAACTTTTTAAGGAAGCGTCCATAACCAAAGCCACTATTATGGCAGACGAGTATTCAGTAGACACACCTTTCCCCCAAATATGAGCCTGATTGGTTGAAACTACGACTTGTGAGAGCAATTTTATCATTGTTCCCCGTGTCTCATTGATGGCTACTCTACCCTATCGTCTGGAATCCATACTATGCCGTACACCAAGCACGTATTGAATCTTACTGTACTGTACGCACTACGTAAACTTAACTGGACTGCATTTCCTCTCCCATCGTATGAAGCACGCTGCATGCTCATAGACATACAATCATTACAAGAACGTCGTAAATTTGCCATGCTCTCTTTCATCAACGACATTATTTCTCAACGCATACAGTCAGCAGCATTATTTTCAGAAATACGCAATAGTATTTATGAACCAAGCCGTACTCTTAGACATTCACCACTTTTTAGAATAACTGCATACACGACAAATTATTTAAAAAATTCGCCCTTAAATCAAATGATGCGCTTTTATAATGAAAATTCACATTACATACATTTCGACATGTCTAAACCGGAACCACTTAAAAATCTGTACAATAGAAATAATATCTAGTATGGCGTCATCCATAAAGTATGTCACGCAATAATCTGCCAAAATAAACCCCCCTCCCCCCTTTGTCACACTTTGTCAAGCTGGCTCTAACCCCCCCCTTCGAAAAGTACGTCACATTTTGTCAGAAACCCCCCCCCCCCACTATTATTATTAAAATCAGATTTCAATCGAGAAAGTTTTTAATTTTTACTGGTTGCGTTTGTTTTTTTTTTATTTTGTTAATGTTGTATTGATAGAAATCACCGAAAACGAAACTATTGGCACTACGCCCCCCGGGGCATGGCCTTCCTCTAACGTGGGATTTCTGCTCCAGCGCCTCTGACGAGACAGGAGAAACCGGGACCGACGTTTTACTTCACCATCCGATAGAAGCTCAGTGGATAAGGCGGGAATCGAACCCGCGTCTCATAGCATCATCGGGATCGGCAGCCGAAGCCGCTACCCCTGCGCCACGAGACCCAGAAAATCACCATCACACATTAAAAAATTGTGTAAATTTGGATGGTGTAATTTTTGAAGTTTGAGTATTACTTCTTATATGATGTTATTTTACCTCAATTTAGACTAAAAAAGTGTCATTACACCAGAAAAGTGGTAAAATTAAACATTTTCAGGTGTATTCTTACACATTTTTTCTGACATAAAAGATGTACCCCTTCCCAGATGTAAAATTACCATGATTTTTTTTTACTGTGCACCATCACAGTTTTTTGAACATATTAAATCTATCATCAGAAACTCTGTTTCTTAAAGCCTTGAATCGTGTTTGATTTATGAGTAAAGTTTATCAACCATTAAACTTTTTAAACTATATTTAAGGAATGAATTTCAGTATTAAAGAAATAGTCTAGTGTTACGTCACAGTCTCACGTACCCCCCCTCTCCCCCTTGTCACACTTTGTCACACTTATGACAACCCCCCCCCCTTCCCCCCCTAGAGCGTGACGTACTTTATGGATGACGCCTATGTAAGAAAATTGTAAGTAGTCTACATACACTGACAAAAAAGAGTTCTCAAAATCGTGAACATGCGTTCATGAAAATTGGAACCACGAACAAAGTGTTAAATTGCATGGTACGTTTATCAAAAACGTCTCATGGGATTTGAACACTTTGTTCGTGGTTCCCATTTTCATGAACGCTTGTTCATGATTTTAGCAACTCTTTTTTCTCCGTGTAAGCTTGACGAATTACAAAAAAAATAATCAGAAACTTTGAAATCTGGTCTCGCTATCTAAACTTATGACTACTTAAGTGCAGTGATTTATTAATTGCGACTATCAAATTATTGTTCAGTATTTATCTCAGCTAGATTAGAGTTAATTGTAGTGTGAGGAAGGCATAAACCACGTAGGTTAGTTTTTGTTAGCAAAAATCTCTTTTATTTTTCTTTCAAAAATTCATAACTTGGCGGCAATATTTTTTACCATGTTTCTCTATTGCTCAAAAATTACGGGGTTTTGTCCCCTAAAACATATAAAAAATCTCAAAAATACAGATTTTTGGAAATTGAGTTTATGTAAAAAAAGTAAGTTTAAATAAAAGAACTTAATTTAATTTTATTTATTTAGTGTTCTTATTTAACTAATCAGTTTGTCTGAAAACTTCAATTTTATGGTGTTAATACCTGCTTCTTGACAAAAAATACTAATCGAAATTGACTTTATAGCTGTCGGCCACCATTGCTAGTACCATCCACTAGTGTCTTCCTTTTTATCTGCAAGGACTTCGCCGCCCTGGGCTCCTAAATGTATGAAAGTATGACACGGAGCGACGGCGCCGAATACCCATATTTACACAAAGAATTTTAGAGCGCCCGTCGCAGGATTCAAACCGGTGACCTCTGGATTGTGAGTCCAGTGCGCGGTCCGATTGATTCACACGAGCGGGACGAACATTTTATATAAATACTAATCACTATTTTTTTGTATTTTGTTCGAATTGAAAGACAGCATCTAAATTTAGAAATTTTATATATTTTCCTGAAGCTGTATGTTTTTTTTTACAAGCAGTCAAGGCACTCATTGATCCTCACACTTATTTTGAGCATTTTTGCTATTCTATACAATTTTATTGCAAAATGTAAATAAGAACCATGATCTCACTTTCCCGGGAATTCCTGGGATTTTTTTTTAAATTTCCCGTTTCCCGGGTAATTTGTATCACCTGGAAGTTGGACGCTTTACTCAGGGGAGAATGAGAATGAAATTGATATATTCTCTTTGTGCTCAATTTTTCGTACACTGTTAGTATATGCTTAACATAAATCCATGGAATTTTCCATTAACTTGCACAATCAAGGAACACCGCATCAGTTGATTTTTAATGAATAACAGATGAACTGCAGCACTCTGGATCATACATACACTGACGGTTCTCTCCAATTAATATGCTTACGGACAGAGACCATTGTATTTACTTTTCAAAGTGCTGTAGTTCATCTGTTATTCAATAAAAGTTAACTGAAGCGGAGTATCCATGTTATGCACGTGAATGGAAAATTCCACAATTGTTTTAAATAATACCTCAGAAATTGTTAATTTATGCTGCGGTGGAAATATCCTCTCAGCCGCAAATCCATCCAATTTATTTCTGCATTCACAATGATGGAAAACCCCAGTAGCATTTACACAAAGAACTTTCAATCACCATGATCCGCACACTCACCGCTTAATTAAAACCTCGTTTACCGTGGTGAAACCGGAAGGGATCTTCCTGCTAACCATTTTGCATAAATCCGTCACTGCACCCAGCAGGGGGTGGGATTTTTATTGCACCTTTTCCACACCACTCATCTTTTATAAACCGCCACCCGTCACACAGCCCCAACCGCATAACAATTCCATCACTTTGTTTTAATCAATCCACCACCTCACAGCCACGACCACCACCCCCAAATAAATGCTGAAGGGCATCACCGAAGCAATATCTCGCGTTCGCGTTCAAACCCCAAGGCAAAACGGTTCGACTTTATTTTTTCTTTCTTCTCGTCTTTTCAGCAGAACCACCTGGAACGGATGCTGGACCGGCCGGAGAAGGGCCACCAGACGTTGTCCCGGCGCACGAGCCACAACGTCGACGTCGAGGAGGTCGTCAAGCAGCAGGTTGGTAGTCGAAAAAAAAAATGGGGATCTTGTTACTGGCACCGATGATTTCTGCGAAAGTTAAGAATAGCTTTCCGCGAAAGTCCCATCAGTTTGGAACCACCAAAGTGAAATTTAAAACGACAGCACATTAAAATGCTACCTTTTCGTAAATGTGAAACGAAAACAGATTGAGAGGGACAGTCACGAAACGTGTATCAATCTAATCCCTTGCAGTCCCCCTAGAGAATCACAACGACTTGATACTGCTTAACCGTCAGTGAGGACGTCCTGTAGTGGCATGATATTTTCCAGGAGCTCATAACGACGTTGACGACCAACCAGCGATGACGATGTCAATCGATATTGAACTTATCGCTGATGAGGGCATAGTCGATGGGTTGTTGAGCTCTCAATATTGTTATTGTTCCTTCCATCTCGTCTGTTACCGGTTGATTCCGGCCAAGTTGGTCGGAATGAAAAGGTTCTTCGGTCATGAGCTTTTATTGAAATTTAATTTTGTCATTTTATTGAAAGGGAGTTTTGTCTTTCTTTGTCAATTCCAGCAAAAGTCCAGCTCGGCCCGCTTCACGATGATCTTCGAGCTGGGCAGCAACAGTCCGTCCGCGGCCAACATTTCCCGGCCCTCGGTGAACGACCTGAACAGCTCAACGCTGGCCCAGATTGCCGAGTACGTGGCCAGCACCGGGGAAACGCTCAACATCCACGATGTCAACGAGTGGCTCAAGGACAAACCCATTTATCATCCCCAGCAACAGCAGCAGCAGCAACAGCCACATACGCATCCGTCACAGCACCAAGCTGAAGGTCAGGGCTCTTCCGGCGGGACCGGCGCCACAGACGACCTTAGCGCCAAAAACCTCCTCTGTATGCCGATCGTCAACGGTCAGCAGGCTGTGATTGGTGTCGCTCAATTAATTAATAAGGTTAGCTTTGACCACAACCCCCCCAGCAAAAGAGTGCCTCCCTAATCCCATTTTGTGTGACATTTTTGGTCGACCTCCAGGAAAATGATTTACAATTTACGAGCTGTGATATTTCAATCTTCGAGGCGTTCGCCATCTTCTGCGGGCTGGGAATTCACAACACCCAGATGTACGAGAGCGCCTGCAAGCTGATGGCCAAGCAGAAGGTCGCCCTCGAGTGTCTGTCGTACCACGCGACGGCACCGCCGGACCAAACGCTCAAGCTAGTCAACGACGCCATCGCGTCCGCCGAGGAGTACAAGCTGTACAGCTTTAAGTTTATCGGTGAGTGTGGAATAATGTTGTCCTTCTATTTTATTTTTGCCTTAATTTTTGTAGTTTTCTTTTAAATTGTTGCGTTAAAAAAAAAACGCCATCAAATCGGGCGACCAATTTTATATAAAAGTCTCCTTGGCACCAAATTTCCAAACCATCAGCAATTCGGGCTGTAAATGATTGAAAAACAGGTAATTCTTCAAGTGTTCAAAAATGGAAGGGGTCGTACCGCCCCTCCGTAACCAAATATCGAAAAATAGAGGATTCGAGATCAGATGTTTTTTTTTTGTTTTTTGAGCATTTCCAGCCCAAAACAATTTTTTATGTAATTTTTTCTCGACTCTCTCCGATTTCAATGAAACTTTGTAGACGTGTTATCCAACTCTTATGTAAGCCATTTTTGTGTATATGGAGCCAGTTTCACTCGATAATGACATTTGAGAAGGGTGTAAGTGTTTTAAATATTTTTGCATTTCGTAATTTAAATATCGCAGTATCTCGAAGCCATCGTTTCAAAAAGTGGTCAGAGACTGACTTGTAGGAAATAGAGACGTGGCGTTACATCGTGCTGCCATCTGGTTTTTTTTAAGTGCAAGAGTGGAAAAGTGCTGAGTCATCGTCTAAAAATAGACGGCGTCCTATCTCGCCCAGCAAAATGAAGTCGATAAAGTAGTCGGTTTCGATGGAGAAAAAGTGGAAAACGTGGTCTAAAAATGGCGACGCCATCCCCCTATTTGACGGGCCTTCCGAAAAAAAAATACACTGAAAGAAAAAAACACGCCAATTTTATGATATTTTTTTTATTTTTTAGTTAAAAAGTCAAATTTGAAAGTGAGCCCAGGATTTTTTTCGTTACAATTTTTTGTGAGAATAGCCTAAGATGTTATAAATAGATTCACGAAAAAAAAAATAGAATGAAGCAACTCTCCTAAAAAATACAAAAATCATTGTTTTTAAAGTGCTGCAACATAAAAAATTTCAATAACCGAATACGTGAATCGATTTTCCAGACATTTTTTCATAAAAGTTTCCATATCACTGTCCTAAGTCCAATCATTGTGAAGTTACAGCGATTTTAAAAATAAAAATGTTGAAAAAATATGTTTTTTAATGGTTTTGGCAATTTCTATATGACAGACTTCATTTTTCAATCTCGAAAATATTTTTACCGGAAAGCTCGTCCAAATGATGTATATTATTTTTGTATTTTTAGGTGAGTTGCTCCATCCTGCATTTTTCGTGAGTTTTTTTCACAAAAATTTTGAACGAAAAAAAATCGTGACTCACCTTTAAATTTGACTTTTAAACTAAAAAAGGTGCAGGTGGTTATGTTACACATGACCAGTATGACAAAGAACTTTGCAAGATGATTGTTGAAATTTTTGATTACTATGTCCGGTCCAAATTTCCCCATGATTCCCTTATAATTACACAAGACAACTCTTTTGTGATCAATTTCGTGGCCCTGAAAAAGACTGTTTGATTTGAAATGTTTTAAGACATAATATCAACGTCCTATCGAACAAAAAAATGAAAGTTAAAAAAATCTTCGATTCACATTTATTGAAAATCAAATGCGTTTCCAAGGATACTAGATGACACATGAAAAAAGCAGCATCTATTTTTTTAACTTTCATTTTTAAAAGGTTAAAATGGATGAAAATATACATTTTTATGCATGTTTCTATTGTGAAAGTGTCTCAGGAACACGAATATGATAAGATTATCACCAGAAAATTGGATCTAAGGGGTCCCTCGAGCAAAAAATTACAACCAAAAAATTCACTAGATGTAAAAGTGTCTATTTTATATGTTAAAATGCCTTACCCAAAGCGTTCTCAGTCTCAGATGATAGTCCCAGATGTCCCCTATAAGCTGCAAGTCCGAGTTGATATCTGGATGGAACACTTTTTTATTTGAGTTTGAAAACTATGCAATTTTTTCACTAAAACGCCCTTTAGATTTAACCAATTGGGATGCTTCACCCTGCATTTTTAAGCCCTTTCAGATGTATTTTGAATTTTGAAATTTAGTTAAGGTTTGCCCAAGAAACAGCATTTTTTTAAAAAAATTGACGTTTTTAAACCATAACACTTTCTGTCCCGATTTGCCCTACTTCCCGTTGGCCTAGAGTGCTCATATTTTTGCCAGATGCTAGTTTTATATGTACAAACAAACCCTGAAAATTTCAGGCAGATTGGTGAGGTCCAAACGACGTCCCTTACAAAGGGGTATGCCCTGTTCGTGGACTCGCTCTTAACTGCTTAACTTCAGATAATGGCCAAATACAACTTTTCATGTCCAGTATAAAAAAAAACCATTGCCAAAATGTAAAATTTCATGTCCAGTATCAAAAACCATAAAGTTTGATACCCATATTGCCCCAACTCTGATGGTTCGGCAAATGTCCCCCCGACGGAACATCCACGGGGTCTCCGGCCACTCCGGATTGTGGCCACTACTGCCGAAATTTCAAATTTCATGTCCAGTATCAAAAACCATAAACTTTGTCGCAACCACAGCCAACTTGACCCAAAAAGGAACTGGTTCTCAAACAACACGGGGACCCCTTCTCGATGCCCTTAACCGGAGCCTTCCGGGTCAATATCGGCAGCTTGACCGCATCGGTCCTTAACGTTCTTCTTTGATGGCCTGCAGCGACAATCCGTCCCGTTCCTGCGACGGCCCGAGCCATTTCGGTGACCTCTCCATTTGCTCTCCACGTCGTTGACCGGGGGAAATTTCTGCTGTCCCTTCTGATTCTGCAATTGCCACTCGATGTTGACTCCTCGGCTGTCAGAAAATAATGATCTTGAGTGGGGGTGATTTTTGTTTTTTGTTCTAGATTTTCCCCAAGATCGATCGGGTGAGCAAACTCGTGCACGGCAGTAACCAGGCACACACAAATGAAGCTCCCCAGCCCGCGTTTGTGTGTATGCGTTGATAATTTGGTGCTCTTTCAAGCACCAAACTTGCCGATTTCCCTTCCGCACACACAAACACTCACTGCTGAATACTCTTTCGTGTAAATTGGCTCTGAAAAGGGCCATTTTAACGTCCTATGACGCTGAAAAAACCATGCGATGATGACACTCCAAGTTGCCGGCAATTTTCCCTCCCGCGCCTGCTCTGTCTCTCTTTTAAGAACCATTCTCTCCTTCCTCTCGGCGGCTCTGCTGTGCTGCTGCTGCTTCTCGATCCTCCTCGTGCAAAGCTTCGGACTCGTTTGAGCTTCGACCGGCGGCGCGGCGCTCTTTTATAACCTCGCTTGGCTGTGACGGCTCGACGCTTTCGAAGCAGTGGCAGAGAGCAAAATTTGCTAAGTATACTTGATACTTGAATCTGATTAATGTGTTCGGGAAAGGTTGCGCTCAACCAATCAGCGACCGGGATTTTGCCGGTCTGAATTATTATTTTTCATCTTAACATTTGAGTACATTAACAAAGTTTTATCAACTTTACGACGTAGTCAACTTGTACTTTAAGACTTCCCCTTTCGTTTGGTGGGTAGAACATACAGATTGCTTGAATGGGGTGGAAGATATAAGCATTTAAAAGACTACACAATTTCGTTACACTTTCGCTTCGCGAAATTTTGGATTGACACCCGTAGACAGTGCCCTTAGGACAAAGTTCTTTGTCAAAAATCAAAAAATCTCATAAAAGTGGCTTATTTTTTTCTTTCAGTGTAGGTACCGTGTACCGGGGTGACTTTGATAGGATTTCAATATGTTTTTGGAATATTTTTCAACAGGTAAGGTTTTTCTCAAGATTATTATTTTTAAAACATGTACTAGGGTAGGCCACACAAAGTCAAGTTTTTTCAATAGTGTTTAGAAAAATAGTTACGTTAAACATTACTAGGTTAAATTCCGGGGTGACTTTGATAGTCATAGTTTTTCTTGCTAAAATCATATTTAAGATATTCAAACTTTATTTGTACGTTAAATGTACCATCACTAAAGAAGCTGATATAGTTTTTAAGAAAAAAAAAACAAAGTTTATATTTAGTTAACTAAATTTATATGCTTATTAACAAAATACATGTAAATTTTAGGTAAAATTGTTAAAAAGTCGTAATTTTGCCTGAAATTTGTTAACACTAGTTTTGTTTATAAAATTTCGATTTATATTGCATTTTATACTGATTCGAAGCACGAATCACAAGTTTTCTCATTTTAAATGAAATTTGTTGTATTGAAATTGCCTATAAATTTGGAGATTTTTTTAAACTGTGTTTCAAAAATACATATTATTTATTATTTACAAACTTTTTTAACCTTCTCCTAGCAGAAAATTATCCAAAGAATCCGAAAATGCATTCCGTTTTCCGATTCAAAATCATGTTCATTGAGAAAATCATGACACTTTGAGAAGTTTAAAATAATGACTTTCATCAACATTTTCTTAACTATAGTTAACTAACTTTTTAAACTATTCAAAATTTTATGAAAAGTTCTTCTTGAGGTACTTTGAACACTTCTCTACCACGGTCAGTATGATTCTAAGCCATTTCTGACGTATTTTAATTGTACTTTTCATTTTGCGGAAAAATCGCAAACCTATCGAAGTCACCCCGTTTTACGGTATTTGTTTTTTGTTTTGACTTTAGTTACATGCCCATGTGATCCACCCAACAAGTTCACAACTCCCTGTGTACAAGCCATACAATTTAATTCGATAAGCTTTTCCCCGGAACGCACCGGAATTCATCGTATCGATGGTCGTTTGCACACAATAACCGCAAAACAATTCCAAGTTTCAAATTTAATTTCCGAAACAGAGAGATGGCAGTGCCTCGTCAGTCAAATAACTAGTGCCTAGAGAGGACGGGTCTAGTTGAGCAGTGGTGCAAAGAGTGAGTAAACTCTTCGACTAGTTTTTGTTGTTATCACGATGGGAAGTGATGTTAAAAAAACTTAAAACGCAATTTGAAAATTTCAAATGTTTTATTTATTTAAATTGATTCAATAAAATTATTGAGAACCTTTAAATCATTACTTTATTTTATCCGGAATTTAACCATTCAATTTTTGACAGTGCCAAAAATACCACGCGTATGTCACGTTTTAATTGGATATTCGTTGCACACTTTTAAAAATTGATTCAATTACTTTCCGTTATGTCGGACCAATCGTACTTTATTTGGATTGACAAAAAGTGGAAAAAGAGAGATTTTCATCGAGTTGATTGGTTCCATATGCTTTTTTGTAGCTGTAGAACGGTAGCACAACAGAAAGTGCGTTATTTCATTCTAGCAATGCTCATCAATTAAGCAAATGGGATGTGGTGACAATGGCTTTTTGAATCTTCATTGTTATTTATTTTGAAGGGTACAAGCTGTACAACATGCTCAATTTTCCCAGTGAGCGCCTATCGTAAAATATTGATTTCGAAAATGGAAACCCCAATTTAATCTTCCCAAATGGAACCAAATTGGAACCATTTAAATCAGTTCAGAGCAAGATCGGCAAAGGGTCTCTAAACTAGTTGAAGTCGTATTTTACCCCTAACGAGTATTCCTCACCAAAACTAAGGATTTCTCAGGAAATGCCAGAGTGGTTTACATTATTGATGGCGATTCACGCGTGCTCGGATTTGAACTGAGAAATAAAAAAAAACTAGGAAAATGTGTGGAAAATCCAAAGAAACTGCCAGAATCACGATGTCCTGCTCGAGAGCATCGAATAGAAGATACTGGCAATCCCTCTTACAAACCAACAAGAAAAGAAGAAAGAAAACCCAGATTTCATGTCCTGAATGTGTGTTTGTGTGTGTGTCAGAGAGAACAACTTGGGAGGGTTTTTCTTCTCCTTACGTTGATTATTTCCGACGGAAATCGGAGCTTGATTAAGGATTAGGATTTGCGGAGAAGAGCAGGACCAGCAACCAGCAGCCACCATCAGGAATAAAATATTAATTTTCCTTTGTTTGCAGACTGATTGGAAAAACCTTTTAACCCTTGTTAAGCGGATTTATGGTAATTGAGCGCGGGAGCTTCTGCTGGTGATTTTGTGATGATGAGGAGAGAGCGATTCGAGTAGTTGGAAAATTGTTTTTGAGTTCAATTGGTGACGATTGAACTGTTGAGTTAGATTTTTTTGCAGATTTACTAATAATTTAAAAGAAACTAAATAAAGAACATATAAAACTTTATGAATAGTTTCATTTTGCACAGAGCAGTTTTCTACGGAATCGGTCTTTTTTCTTTAATTTTAAATTTTGTATTTTTTAATCCGGCTGAAACTTTATTGGTGCCTTCGGTATGCCCAAAGAAGCCATTTTGCATCATTAGTTCGTTCATATAATTTTCCATACAAATTTGGCAGCTGTCCATACAAAAATTATATGTGAAAATTCAAAAATCTGTGTCTTTTGAAGGAATTTTTTGATCGATTTGGTGTCTTCGGCAAAGTTGTAGGTATGGATAATGACAACACTGAAAAAAAATGAAACACGGTAAAAATTTGTTTAGTGATTTTTTAATTCACTTTTTGTCATTAAAACTTGATTTGCAAAAAAACACTATTTTTATTTTTTTATTTTTTGATATGTTTTAGAGGACATCAAATGCCAACTTTCCGGAATGGGCAAAAAATCTTTGACCAAGTTATGATTTATTGAATCAATTTTTTTTTTTCAAAAAATCGAAATATTGGTCGCAAAAATTTTTCAACTTCATTTTTCTATGTAAAATCAAATTTGCAATCAAAAAGTACTTTAGTGATTTTTTGATAAAAACAACGCTTTCAAGTTATAGCCATTTTTAGGTAACTTTTTTGAAAATAGTCGCAGTTTTTTTTTTTTTAAATAAGTGCCCATGTTTGCCCACCTCTGAAAAAAATATTTTTGAAAAGCTGAGAAAATTCTCTATATTTTGCTTTATTGAACTTTGTTGATACGACCCATAGTTGCTGAGATATTGCCATGCAAAGGTTAAAAAACAGGAAAATTGATGTTTTCTAAGTCTCACCCAAACAACCCACCATTTTCTAATGTCGATATCTCAGCAACTAATGGTCCGATTTTCAATGTTAAAATATGAAACATTCGCGAAATTTTCCGATCTTTTCGAAAAAAAATATTTTCAAATATTTTAAATCAAGACAAACATTTCAAAAGGGCGTAATATTGAATATTTGGCCCCTTCAAAAGATACAGATTTTTGAATTTTCACATATCATTTTTGTATGGACAGTAGGGTGGTCCAAATCTGGGCTCTCTCGGGGCTACCCCCTGAAATCAAAGATTGACTCATCACTAGGCTAAATTCCAAATTTGAGCTCATTCTGACCACGGGAACCCCTCCCTCCAATCGCTTAAAGTTTGTATGGGAAAAATCGTCAAAATGTATGGAGAAAAGCAACTGTTTTACTTTTTTACCTGTGGAAGGCGCCATAGTTATCCGATTCTAACCATTTCTCAAATGTAGAACCTTCATTCAATTTAGAACAACTTTCCCGAAGACACCATATTTTTAGGATTTTTTCCCGCGAAGTTATTAGCGCCCAAAACTGACCATTTTTGCGCGGCTAGCTGTAAGGGGCTACCTAACAACGAGGTTTATTTCCAATTCGTACACGCACGTGCTCTCTCTCAGGTTCAAACTCTCTCACGAGCTTGCTCGCCTGCCTGCCTGCCTGCCTGTTTACCTACAAGCGCGCGCTGTTTCTCTGCTTGGACTTTTGTCGTCTGCGTTTTCGTTTGCTATCCGCTGCGCTGCGTTCCTGGCATGTTTATTATAATTTTCAAGATATATTTCGATATTTATTTCGAGATATAAAAATAAAAGTAATATGTTATTAACAAGCGTGTGTGAGAGAATACAAATTTCGATAAATTAGTTCCTCCATGAATTGTCTTCTGTTATTATTGAGTAAATTTTTAAATAGGGATATTGTAATTGAAATTTATTTCTAGTTTTTTAAATGGTATCATACCAAACTCAAGACTGGGATTTTAACTATTCTAGGAAAAATATAAGACTTTTTTTTTAACTTAGTCAATTAGACAATTCATCGATTATGGGAACTGTTTTTTCCACTTTTGTATACTATCAAGCAGTGTTGCAAATGAGTGATAGAAAAGCTATCAATTGATTATCTCTGCACCAAAAACATCCGAGAATATTGCGACCGTCACTATAGCTTGTGAGACTCTTCTTGTGTCTCGTGATTCCCAGCGATGTCATTCTCTCTCTCTATCACTCCTCCCCTTTTCCTCGACTATGCGCTCTCACCGCTGAGTCTCTCAATCTCTCCGAAAACTGCAATGAGAGAACGCGAGATGGCGATTAGGAGCCGACCACGCATGACGTCCCTTTAAACTGCGTTTGCGAAATTGGTTTTGTGGCGGCTTTTGTGGTTAAACGCTGTTGCGGTAGGATGATCGTGGAAACGGGAATGAGAGAGAAAAGGAAAATGTCAATCGCGAGTGTGTAAACACGAAAACGCGTTCGGCTATGTTCGGCGCTGAGAGTTTCAATAAGGAGAGAAGAGCAGTTGTATTTGAGGCATGAATATTCAGGCGGGATAATTGTAGTTGCTGAGAGCTGATATTTTGATATTTTAACAACCCTGCTATCAAGCAAGCTTAAAAAGAAAACATTTGAAGTTTTTTCGTAGCCCAATGATCACGATTATTTTTCATTCGATACAAAATATTTTAACCTGCCGAAAATATAACAAACTTCCTTACAACAAATTGCGGTATATTTTGCCTTTAACGGTTATTAGAAGTTTATGTCAGATTCCGAAACATCCAAAAAGTGCAACGATGTCTAAAAGAAAAGCCTCAAAAATAGAAATTGTTGAGCTAGCTAGTTTTATATCTGGAATCACCTTCGAATGGACAAGCAGTTGGTCGTATGATATTTAGAGTAAAAAAAAATTGTATTGTCTGAAGATTTTTTTTTAATAATTGAATCATTCTCTCTAATGAGCATATACGAACAACTGCTTGTAATGCTTGGAAAAACGAACAAACCCTGTTCATTTGCTTCAATTTTTTAAATGAGCCTAAGCCAAGGCTAAGCTGTCTTTTATTCAAATTATTTTTTTTCAGTGCATTTTTCTTTTTTTTTGACATAATCTAAGAATTTATATGCTAAATATATCTCAAAACAAACCTGCTATTTTAGTTGAAAATTATAAAAAACATGCCAGGAACGCAGCGCAGCGGATAGCAAACGAAAACAACGACGACAAAAGTCCAAGCAGAGAAACAGCGCGCGCTTGTAGGTAAACAGGAAGGCAGGCAGGCAGGCGAGCAAGCTCGTGAGAGAGTTTGAACCTGAGAGAGAGCACGTGCGTGTACGAATTGGAAATAAACATCGTTGTTAGGTAGCCCCTTACAGCTGGCCGCGCAAAAAGGATCAGTTTTGGGCGCTAATAACTTCGCGGGAAAAAATCCTAAAAATATGGTGTCTTCGGGAAAGTTGTTCTAAATTTAATGAAGGTTCTACATTTGAGAAACGGTAAGAATCGGATAATTATGGCGCCTTCCACAGGTAAAAAAGTAAAACAGTTGCTTTTCTTCATACATTTTGACGATTTTTCCCATACAAACTTCAAGCGATTTGAGGGAGGGGTTCCCGTGGTCAGAATGAGCTCAAATTTGGAATTTAGCCTTGTGATGGGTCAATCTTTGATTTCAGAGGGTAGCCTGGATTTGGACCACCCTAATGGACAGCTGCCAAATTTGTATGGAAAATTATATGAACGAACTAATGATGCAAAATGACTTCTTTGGGCATACCGAAGGCACCAAAAAAGTTTCAGCTGGATTTAAAAATACAAAAAAAAACGAATGACCGAAATCTCAGAGAATTCCTCACATGCAAACAAAAGTTTTTTGTTAAAATTGTTGTATTGTAGTTCCATCATCTTCCAAAATTAATAATAAGTCACATGAATTCGGTTACCAATCAGTCAACACTCCAAACCAAACATAACTCAGCGGCTCACTCCCACGCATTATTCAAATTCCAGTTTATGAAATGTTAATTTGCAAACCACACCTCGCTCGCGATTTCCACGCACAGAAATTATACCTTACGTGGTATAATTTGCGTAAATTTCCCTTTTTGTTCGCCCACTTTCCTCGAATGGGTGGATTTTATTTATCGCGGAACCGGGAGGGGAATTAGAATTGATGCAACTGCTTCTGCTGCTGGGTGGTGCCTGCTGTGGTGACAAATCGGACACACACACACACACACCATTCCGGGTTCCCGGAATCCCGGCAGTTGCGTGGGTTGTTGTTTCCTCCCATTGACGATTTGGGTCACGTCCAGGACTCGGCGGATGCTGGTGTTACCAGTTGATTAGAAAAGCGCTGTCCGCCCGGAACTTATTACGGCGGGGATTGTGTGTTTACGGAATATTTTGGGAGAGGCTAGTGATTTGTGCATACTGGGTGTGTGAGACTTTTGTATTAGGAATAATGGGAAAGCAGTACAATGCTCAGGTTTTATCAGGAAATTGACCTAGTTAGCAATTTCAACGAAGTGTGTACATTAAACAAATTTTGTTCGATTCTAGAAGAAAGTTTTTCAGACCCTACATTGTTGCAAAGAAATTCATGGTTAATTTTACAGTTAAACTAGCCACTCTTTTGCTAACAAAGCAAATTATGTTTGTTTAAATTCCATAAGAATTCTATAAAAGCCGGGGACAATTTTTTTTTTAATATTTGAATCGGTCTAAGTGTAAAATGAAAATGATAAAAAATCAAATTGTAAAAAAGAGGATTTTACCATACAAATTTGAATCGCATAGTGGAATGCCGGGATCAAACCAATCGCTCCCAAAAGTGGTGTGTTGTTTGGGGGCCCAAATGCAACCGAAAATGGCAGTTCTGATTTTGAAACTTCACCGTACAACTTCAAGTCACCCTAGTGTACCGTAAAACGGGGTGACTTTGATAGCCGAGGTGACTTTGATAGGTTTGCGATTTTTCCGCAAAATGAAGAGTACAATTAAAATACGTAAGGAATGGTTTAGAATCATACTGACCGTGGTAGAGAAGTGTTCAAAGTACCTCAAGAAGAACTTTTCATAAAATTTTGACAAGTTTAAAAAGTTAGTTAACTATGGTTAAGAAAATGTTGATGAATGTCATTATTTTAAAGTTCTCAAAGTGTCATGATTTTCTCAATGAACATGATTTTTAATCGGAAAACGGATTAAATTTTCGGATTCTTTGGACAATTTTCCACTAGGAGAAGGTTAAAATAGTTTGTAAAAAATAAATAATACGTGTTTTTGAAACACAATTATAAAAACTCTCTAAATTTATAGGCAATTTCAGTTGAACAAATTTCATTTAAAATGTGAAAACTTGTGATTCGTGCTTCGAATTCAGTATAAAATGCAATATAAATCGATAATTTTATAAACAAAACTAGTTTTAACAAATTTCAGGCAAACTTCCGACTTTTTAACAATTTTACCTAAAATTTATATGTATTTTGTTAAAAAGCTTTTATACTTAGTTAACTTAATATAAACATTGATTTTTTTCTTAAATACTATATCAGCTACTTAAGTGATGGTACATTTAACGTACAAATGAATTTTGAACAGCTTAAATATGATTTTAACAAGAAAAACTATGACTATCAAAGTCACCCCGGAATTCGAACTAAGAATTTTTAACGTAACTATTTTTCTAAACACTATTGAAAAAACTTTACAGTACATGTTTTAAAAATAATAATCTTGAGAAAAACCTTACCTGTTGGAAAATATTCTAAAAACAAATTGAAATCCTATCAAAGTCACCCCGGTTTACGGTATATTTTTTTTCTGTCATTAGTAGTAAATTGTCCAATTCCAACATATTTGTTGAGAAAATTGTGAAACAGAACACAACAGAAAGTTTCACTATTTAACGGTGCACATTAACCAGAGCTTTTGTAGCCAGATTTTTGTTACATACATTTTAATATCTTCAAAACTACGGGTACTATCGAAATAGCTTTTTATTCATCCCCTAAAGTACTGTCCACAAAGTAATTTACAACAAAGTTTGACTAATTTTACAATCCAGTTGTTGCAGGATTGAGTCCGTAAGTTTGACAATTTTGAAATAAGACGACAACAACATCCTTCGTTGCTGTGCACCATTAACATTGAAAATAGACCCAAAAGTTTCCGAGACGAGTTGAAAAATATGGTCTTATTAGATGACACTGGAAAAAATCAATTTCACAAAAAAAATACTTCCAGCAACTTGCAGTCCAATCAACAAAGTAAAAAATATATAGGATTTTTTTCAGCTTTTCGGCCGTTATTTTGGAAGGGTGCTTTTCCTTTAAAAAGTTTTTTTAAACTTAAGAAAACAGAACATTTTCTGAAAAAAAAATTATCTTGAAATGCCAATAATTTTTTTTTATGTATTTTACTAAGATCATCACCATTCAAAAATTCATTTCCCCAATGCCAGATTTTGCACCATCCTTAACACTAGCGCATAGGATGGCTTTTAAAATCTGCTAAAGCTTATCAAATGGGTAAATTTCCGCCAACTCACTCGAAATTGAGAAAAATTTGTCCTAAAGGGTATCTTTTGTCCCTGATTACGAATCCGAGCTCCATTTTTTGATATCTCATGACGAAGGGGCAGTACGGCTCCTTCCACTTTTGAACATTCGAGAAAAGAAGTGTTTTTTAATAATTTGCAGCCTGAAACGGTGATGGTTTCGAAATTTGGTGTCAAAGAGACTTTTATGTAAAATTGGAATTCCGAAAAAAACGTCTTTTATCGAAAAAAAAAATAGTTTCAAGCTTTCTGCCATTTTTCGTAAATCGACTGTAAAATTTGTTGGGTCATTTTCAATTGAAAACTTGATTTCGATCTCTAATTTATTTTATCTTTGCCAAAAATCACATTTCCGAAACCAGATTTTGCACAAAAGAAAATCACATTTCCGAAACCAGATTTTAAAGATCCTTCTTTAGTTCCCTCGAACGTATAAATAAATATCAAAAATGAACGAAAACACGTTTTGTTGGGGGAATCCTACTTACAGTATGTAAAAAAGGTTTTTACACCCCTCGGGCACTATGCATATATTGTGATGAAACATGTTAACAATTTAAAGTCTGAAACCTAGTACTACATTTTGTTCAGAATCTCATGCCAAACATTTTGCTACAAAAAGCTCAAGGAAAGTTAATTGCTATAAAAAGTTATATAACAAATACTTTTACAAAAATCAAAAAAGGTGCAAAAAAAGTTTGTTCACCCTTCGAAAAATTAACCTAAATAAAGTTATTTGTTGACAAATTACCATAAATCCAGTCTCCCAACTCAAAATAGGCAACATTGACTGATTATAAAAATAATTTGGATGGAATGTAAAGTTTACTAACTACTAAGTATAAAAGTTTATATATCTCTGAGAATTCTAGATAAAACTTATCTAAACTTAATTTTGCAAACTTTTAATTCAACTAAATGTCAATATATTACCATAGAATTGCTAAATAAACATTTTGGAGTGGATTTAACACCGTTTTGGGAGTCTTTGTATATAAAACGTGGGTTTTATACAAAACCTAGATGTTTGGGTTTCAAAAGATCGGAAATTGTATGCCCTTTCCGATGCCATATAGGTTGACTTGTGAATCGTGGACCGGTTCGGATGCTGGCGGATTTTCCGACGACGAAATTCCGGGTTGGTACGAAATTCCAAAGAAAAATCTATTCTATCGATACAAAGACCCACAAAACGGTGGCAATATATTGACATTTAGCTGAATTAAAAGTTTGCAAAATTAAGTTTAGAAAAGTTTTATATTGAATTTCCAGAGTTATATAAACTTTTGTAATAAGTAGTTAGTAAACTTTATATTCAATCCAAATTAATTTTTGAATCAGTCAAGAATGCCTATTTGGAGTTGGGAGACTGGATTTATGGTGATTTGTAAATAAATAACTTTATTTATGTTAATTTTTCGAAAGGTGTAAAACCTTTTTTTTATGAGCGAGTTGTGGCGCTATAACAACGGCAAATAGTGTCCTGGGCATTTGTGGAAATACAATGTCCCATCCTTGAGGGTCCCGGAGCACCAAAACTTCTTAGCATGGTGCTCCCAACGAATAATAACCTAAAACCAAAACTCGGAGCGTATGGTGGTGTGTCCCCACGCTTCTTCCTCCCCTGTAGATTCAGAACTGTATTGTGGTTTGAACACACACCCCGTGCTCAAACTCAATCCAATTCAACGAATCATCTCTGCGGTAAACTTTACGCAGTAGGCCTGGCCGGTTTAACATTCTGTGATGTTTCAATGCATTCTATTGCAATGGTACACTACAAATCGTCGCCGTCGTGCTAACTTGTCGTACGTGCATTTTGGGCCAAATTGAGTTAAGAACGCCATTTTGTGCAGCTCACAATGCCACATCTTTTGACCTTCACAGATCCCCAAAATTTGATTTCAATCCTAAGATATTCAATGAAAACCAAAAAAGCTCCGAAAATTTTTGTCACTTTTCATATGAAAGCAGTTTCAATCTTGTCGTGCTATCTTGCCACTCCCTGAAAATTGATGTAAGTGCGACAAAGGCCAAAGGGATTTCAGGTCAGGATGCGTTTGACGCACGTAAAAGCTAGACTACCGTAAATATTTGTAATTATAACTCGGGACTCCAGCAACCAGCTTCAACCAAACTTCGGGACAATGCACAGAATGGTCAGCCAAACAAAACGCGTTTGTTATTGTTTACATTGCATGCTTCCGTTTTTGTTTATTCAAGGTCAAACATTAAGGTGAAGCACGAGAGTGGCGGGCGGCTAAAAATCGAAAATGCTTCGAAGTGCTCTGTGTGTGTGCGTGCGCGAGCGCGCACGCCGGCCCTACCAAGAGAATGCTAAAAACAGGAAAGTAGATTTGCGTCGCGTCGCTTTGCGGCCCCAGCGCTGTTGCGCTAGTGGGTGTTAGGGAATAACTGGCTAAGATTTGGGCATGGTCAATGTTGAACAGGGGTCATTCATAAAATTTGTCTAATGTCTTTACGGCAGGGAAAAAATCGGGAATTTGATACCACTGGGAGAAAATATTATTTAAAGTAAGTTGAAAAGTCCTTGAAGCTACAAGGATGACACTAGTGATTGGAACTAGCAGTAGTGGCCGACAGCTATAAGTCAACTTCGTTTTTTAGGTTAAAATTGAACAAACTTCTTATAAATGAACTCAATATGTTTTTCTTCACTGTAAGAATATTATTCTAGTTATTATTTATGTGTAATTCACGTTCACTATTTCCCTGAGTGGCTTTGGCGATTGTTCACGCTCCATACAAAAAAAAAATATTTTTGTATGTCCACGAAGGAGGGATAGTGGGTTTTATATTTCCAAAATAGTTGTCCACGTGGTTTATGGATGGTCACATTGCTGATAACTCATCAGGATCAACTCGGATCTTATTGCACCCTCCGACAAAGAATTTCCTATCATACTTAGGCGAGACCAGCTCTACCTACCAGCAAAATCTTGAAGCGATGTTTTTCCCCATAAATGTTTGCAATTACTGATAAATAATGAATAATAAAGCCAAGAGAACCAAATTACTTATTTTTACAATTAATCAGAATTAAGTTTTGTTTTTATTTTTAGCTTGTCTGGAATAATTAGTACTTCTTCCAAGTTGACAATATAATAAAGATTGATCATGACTTCTATTGGCAAAAAATCACTTTTATACAAACAATCACTTTTAGGTGGACACAACACAAAAGCAATAATTGAATTTTTGTTGGTTTTAAATTTGATTCTTCATCTTAACATAAAGTTAAAAAAAATTGTTACTATATTTTACACATTTCCATAATAATTACGAATTAGACAAAAATCATAGTACTTCTTAATTATTTTATACCATCTTATGTATAACTCAAAAGATGACATTTTCAGTGATAAAAAGCCTAAAAATGACAATTTATATCTTGAGTCTGCAAAAAACAACAGCTTGAGATGAAAAATCTCAAGATTTATGGATTTTATTTATTGAAAAGTATTTTGATACTCAGGCCAGTTTAAAAACATTGTAATTTGATGTAAAGATTGTCCATGTAATTTTTATTTCGACTTCATAGTATTGTTTTATTTGGCTTAAATTTTGTCCATACATTCTCTTTGAGTAGTTCTCTACGATTTCGCAAATTATTCACGATTTTCAAATTTTCAACTTTGTCTATGCATTCCCAATGTCAAAAGTAGCAATTTTTCATAAATGGTTCTACCATACAAGTCTACATACGCTGTATCTTTTTTTAGGGAAAGGCTAGCACGACACTCTCTTCGGGAAATTGGTGAAGCACCTTCTGGAGTAACCAAATACGATTTTATAAATATAAAATAAAAATATAAAAAATGGTTTTTCTCATGCAAATTCCCATAGAAAATCAAACCGCTTTGCTTTGAATAAGGACTAAACTAATCGTTCCCAAACTTTGGGGAGTTGTTTAGGACCCCAAAAGAAACTGAAAGTTTGCTGTGCTCACTAAATTTGGACATCTTAATTTTTTTTTCTAAACAACCGTATTTCATCCTAATGAGTATACATTTTTGATTTCATTCGATTTTATCATTTTTAAAATACTTGTTGAAAGAAAAGGACATCTAAAACAAAATGTTTTTTGAAAGGCTGAGATTATTTTTACAATTTTCATTCTGGAATTATTAAAATTTTGTGAAATTTTCAAATTTTTGAACAAAAATAAATTAAAAATTTTAAAATAAAGCATTGATTTTGAAAAGGTAATTTTAGATAAATTTTCTTATTCCATAGTTTAGACCATAGGATCATAGGACCATAGGACCGATAGAAACTAAAAATAAGTTTCAATTATTGTTCAATTTAAAAAGCTTAGAAAGAAAATTTTAGGAAATTTCCTCAGCAAATAGTATATTTTCTTGATTGCAATTTAGATTTTGATTTGTAAAATTGTTAATAGAATGTTTTGTTCAGATTTCGATATTTCCAAAAAAACACGATTTTTTAATCATGTCTCCTAAACAAGATTATGTTAAGAACTTTAGTGAAAGTTTGATAAGGGACCATTCATAAATCACGTGGACACTTTTTTGTAAATCTCAACCTCCCCCCTTTTATGGACAATTGTCCATAAAAAAAACTTTTTTGTATGGAGTGTGGACAATCGCCATACACCCCCCTCCCTAAAGTGTTCACGTGGTTTATGTATGGTCCCTAAAGTGCACCATTTTAGGTACCTTTTTTGAAAATAGTCTCAGCTATTCAATCTTTAAAATTAGTACACATGTTTGCCCACTTCTGAAAAAAATATTTTTGAAAAGCTGAGAAAATTCTCAATATTTTGCTTTTTTTAACTTTGTTGATACGACCCTTAGTTGCTGAGATATTGCCATGCAAGTTTTCTAAATCAAACAAACCACCATTTTCTAATGTCGATATTTCAGCAACTATCTATTGATCCGATTTTCAATGTTAAAATATTTTTATTTTAAAACATTCGTGAAATTTGCCGATCTTTTCTAAAACAATTATTTTGAAAATTTTAAAATCAGTACTTACATTTAAAAAATGCCAAACATACATTATTACTCCCTTTATCATTCATATCTCGGTCAAAGATTTTATGCCCGTTCTGAAAATGTCTGAGAAGTTGGCATTTGGTGTCTCGTAAAACATATCAGAAAAAAAATTAAAATAGCTTTTTTTTGCAAATCATGTTTTAGAGACAAAAAGATAAATTAAAAATCACCAAAAAATGTTTTACCGTGTATCATTTTACTCAGTGTAGTCCTTATCAATACCTACAACTTTGCCAAGGACACCAATCAATCCAAAAATTCCTTCAAAAGATACAGATTTTTGAATTTTCATACATCATTTTTGTATGGGCAGCTGCCAAATTTGTATGGAAAATTATATGGACAAACTAATGATGCTAAATGGCTTCTTTGGGCATACCGAAGGCATCTAAACAGTTTCAGGTGGATTAAAAAATACAAAAATAAAATTAAAAAACGACCGATTTCGTAAAGAATTGCTCATTTGCGAACAACAACGTCGCCAAAAAAAAAAACGATTTAGAATCATAAGTTTTTTCACACAAGTCTCAATACAATTTTGCGGCGAAGTCATATAAAGTGGGTACGTAAATATATGAAATCTGTATCTTGAGATGGAATTTTCTGATTTATCAAAGTTTTATAGATCATAATCAGAAAAAGTCATGCTACAAGGGTCATTCTCCGCCAACACAGCAGTTGACCCGACCCCTCTTCGATTTGCGTGAAACTTTGTCCTAAGGGGCAACTTTTGTCCCTGATCACGAATCCGAGGTCCCTTTTTAAATCTCGTGACGAAGGGGCGGTACAACCCCTTCCATTTTTGAATATGCGAAAAAAGACATGTTTTTCAATAATTTGCATCCTGAAAAGGTGATGAGATGGAAATTTGGTGGCAATGAGACTTTTATGTAAAATTGAACGCCCGATTTGATGGCGTACTTAGAATTCCGAAAAAAAGTCCATTCCATTCTTCGTAATTCAAGTGTAATTTTTTTTGGAACACGTCATTTTAAGGAAAATTTAATGTACTTTTCAAATTTACATTAACCCAGAAGGGTCATTTTTTCATTTAGCACAAACATTTTAATTTTAAAATTTCGTGTTTTTCTAACTTTGCAGTGTTATTTGTTGGTGTATAACAATGTGTTACAAAGCTGTAGAGCAGACAATTACAAACAATGAGATATAAACATAAGGGGTTTGCTTGTGATCATCACAAGTTATTGCGATTTTACGAAAAAATGTTTTAGAAAAGTTCGAAAATCTAGTGATCTACTATCGAAAGATTTTTTTGTTAAAAATGTGTAATTTTACATCAGGAACTAGTAAATTTTTTCACAAGGTAATGCTGAATTTATGTTTTTAACTTATTACTAAACATTCCAACACCTAAGCCTCCAAAAAAGTCGGAACGGAAACTTTGACTCGTTGGGTTGTTGAAATTGATACGATTCTTTTTCCAGAAATTTTTTAAGTATGTCTAGATGAGTTCAAACTTTTTTTTTAATCTCTACAGTTGAAGTGATGCTTTCGTTCGCAGAAATTACAGATTTGATCGAATCGAGTTCTACAAAATTTTGAATATGGTTTTTGAATTTGGTTATTTTTATGAAGTCAAACTTGGATTTTTTTTCAAATCAGGAAAGGTAAACTCGGATCATTTTGCACCTCTCGACATAGTTGTAGGAAATTGAATTTCAATCACCCATAAAAGAAAGCTGAGAGAATGGTAGAATAAACCGTTCGTTCAATGCAATAGTTCATCCCAATAGGTGGATTATATTTGCGCGGACTCTAAATGTCATAATTCTTGGGTTCGATTATAGATGCCGGCCCTTGTTGTTGGTAGGTGAACTTTTTTGAAAATGAACCCATAAGAATAATACTCTCGTCAATCATTGGATTTATTCGCTGTGTCCGTTCACAGAACCTTTGTACTACCAGATCGTTATCCTTATAGAGGAATGGCGTTTTTATTTTTAGACCACGTTTCCCATATTCCTTCAAACCAACTACTTTATCGTCTTCATTTTGCTGGGCGAGATATGGCACCGTCTATTTTTAGACGATGACTCCAACATTTTTTCTGTTTTGCACTTCAAAAAACCAGGTAGCACCACGATGTATCGCCATCTCACTATAGAGTTATCCATCCGCGCGAAATTGGTCATTTTTGAAGCTAATAACTTTTTAGCAAAATATCATAAAAAATATGGAAAGTTTTTTTTTCAAATTTAACGAAGATCTTCAAATTGCCTGAGCGTTCTCGATTGCGAGTTTCCTACTCGAAACTAAGTGTCCGAAGGCTTGATTGTTGAGGCAATTGCAAACCTTTTTTTACACCTTAGCTTCCATCCACCCGGGGATTCAAACTGACGACCTTTGTATTGTGAGTCCTGCACTGAGCTAACGACCTAACCTGTAAGTTAGACCAGGCCAACATTTACTTCCCCATCCGACGGTAGGCGTGATCAGAAAAATCTCGTTTCGAAAAATGCCACCGGGAATCGAACCCAGGCCGACTGGGTGAGAGGCTACCACGCTTACCCCTACACGGCATAACGAAGATCTTACACACATTAACAAAATCATGGTAATATTACAACTGGGAAGGGATACATCTTTTATGTCAGAAAAAAATGAGTAATTTACCTCTGAAAATGTTGAATATTTCCGAATGGCTGGTAAAAATTAATTTTTTCAGTCTAAATTGAGGTACAACTTAATAATAAAAGAAGTAATATTCAACCTTCCAAATTCACACAAGGTTTTACTGTGTAGTTCCAAGAATTGGTATGAATCGGACAGTTATTGCACATTCCAAAGGTAAAAAACTGAACTTCAAGCGATTAGAGGGAGGGGTTCCCGTGGTCAAAATGAGCTCAAATCTGTAATTTAGCCTAGCGATATTTGATTTCAAGAGGAAGCCCGGATTCCGACCACCCTAGTGTACAAGAATCACACTTGACAAAGTTGGGTTAGACTTGCGCTACCTGCAGGCAAAATCCTGAAGCGATGTTTTCCCAAACATTTTCGTGATTTTTTTATATACAAACCTCAACTCTCAACAGCGACCCCTAAAAATCTTAAAACTGTTTTATGTTTGTCAAAGAAATCTAATCAGGGAGTGTCCTAAGAAAAAAAAACACTTTGGATTATCAAATCACAAAATATTTTTGTTTCGTTATTTTATAATGGATTTTTGAACTCAAATATGACCCCAAAAAAGATTGATAATTAACAAAAGTTGATGAATCAGAAAGAAATGAAAATAAAAAAAAATGAAAATGGGTATTGCAATAATCAGAGGAAGATTAGATTGTGTAGTATCAAAAACAGAATGAGATTTTTTAAAAGAGTAAATCCATCTTTTGTGTGATTTGTGCCCTATAAATAAGAATGAAAATGGTGTAAGAGATTCACCCCATACGCCCTGCATAAGTTAAAGAGATTAGCTGTGAGCGAGTTCAGAACAAAATATTTCTAAGCGGGACTGATTTGCGAACATTTTAACGATAGGACTCATTCAGAACATTTGTTAGGTGAGACAAACAAACATGCTTGCCGTCTATTTTATAATTTTTGAAGCAAAAAAGTGATTATTTTTATTATTGTAGCAACATGCTATGTCAAGCTTGCTCTGACCCCCTCCCTCCTCCCTAGAGCGTGAAATATTTTATGGTTGACGCCTAAAGTTAATGAAAAATAAACATTTGGATGAAAAAATAATTCAGCAATTTGATTTGAAGAATTTTAGAAATTTTTGAGAAAAGGAACAAATTGTAATTATCATTCATTGTGAAAATATAGTTTGTAACTAAGGAAAGTTTCTTAGAGTAGATTGGATTTTTCATGCAAGGATAATTATTCTCAAAGAAGATTGCTTTGTTTACATCTGGCGCTAAGGACCTTTTAAAAATTAACCTCAGATATAGTTTTACACAAAAAAACGAAAAACCAAAAGCAGATATTGGTAACATGGAAAAGAGTTATTATTTGACATTTTTTATAGTACCTACTTATTCATATTTTTTTTTAATATACTAAAGTGCCATCAATAAATTATATTCCTTGTATTGTAGTTACCTCCACACGCAAAATTACTCCACTGAATTTTGTTTTAGTATTCCTGTTATACAATTACTTCACTTGATATCTTCTTGTTTTTGCTTTCAACCGCGTCACAAGATTTTTTTATTGAAATAGTTTTTATGTGTTCAACTAATAATTAACAAAACAAACGTTGGGTGTTTTTCATAAACCCCAAATGGGATACATTTGGTATGACACGCAATCATTTGGAAATTTATAAATAAATAAAGATCCCTAATGTTATGAGAAAAAGATTCCCATGTCGAACAAACTCGTCAAACAATATGGTATTGTATAGCGAAATTAAACTATTTCAACCAAGATTTCAACTGAAAAAATAAAACTCGGTTCATAATAATTATTATAACATCTGCGGCCAATATTTTTAGCACTGAACTAGTAAAACATCTTTTTTCGGATGTTTTTTTTTTTTTCAAATCAGAATGACTTCATTTTTTTTCATGCGCTGCCCCGCACAGAGTGAATAATCGAAATTTTACGCAATATATGAATATCTTCTCGGGAATATTTTTGGAAATTTTGGTGTCTTCAGCAAAGTTGCTCGTATTAGTAGTGCGCATCTTTCGGCACCAATTTTAGTTCCGAACTTCACCGCATAGGTGGCGCTGAAAACTAACTTTTTACAAGAGGGTCGTAGAGCTTTGGTCTCTTCGACAAAGTTGTGTAATTTATCATTTTGAACAACTTTTAGAACATTGAAAAATCCCAAAAATAATGACAAAAAGTTACGGCACTTTAGACAAAATATTTCTGATAAAATCGTTTTTTGTTCTAAAACATCTTAAAACTTATTTATTTATCATTCCAATAATGATAGTTGGTGAAAAATAATTATTGAAGAAAATTCTGCTAAATCTCAAAAAGTTTTGATGTCTTATTTTACAAATTATAGTAAAAAACATTGAAAATATGGTAATTTTGGAAACAACTCGGAACTGCTCGGAGCCGTTTTGCCGAGCATGTAAAAAAAAATTTTTTTTTCTTTTTGCATATAAGTTATAAGCAATCCTCTCCACCTCTCCAATCAGAAATAAATTTTACCCATGTATTATATATTTAGCTAATAAAAATTTCCTGCCTTCTCTACGACCAAAGTTAATTTTTTTTTTTGCATGTTTGGATTGCCCCTAGTCTTCATGCAATTTCGGCCGCTGTCTTTATACGAAACTCATGTGAAAACTTAAAAATTTAAAATCTCTTGATTTTTTTTTGTTGAATTGGTATGTATTTCCGTCGCGTACTTGATGTTGGCACATCAATATTATTTCAAGTGATGAATAGTTTATTTAGAAGAGAGCAAGCCAGTTACTATCACAAACTTTGTAAAATATTTTTAAAGTAGTTAGAATTGCAAATTGTATGGAAGAGTAAAAAAAGCCAAGAGAACGAATACCCCCCAGGTCCAATTTTTTTTCTAACTAACTCTGAATGCTGGATTGTTCTAATAATTTTCTAAAACTTTGCTGAAGGCATCCAATCAATCTGAAAATTTCTTCTCAACAATTTTGATTTTAAAGTTTTTATATGAAATTCAGGACAACGACCAAAATTGAATGAAGACTTGTAGGGGCAATCCAAACATGCACAAAAATTAATTTTGGTCATAGGGAAGGCTCGAAATTTTTATTAGCTAAATATATAATACATAAATGAAATTCATATCTGATTTTCGGAGAAAAAGCAAAAAGACCAAATATTTTTTTTAGAAAAATGCTCGGCAAAACGGCTCCGAGCAGTTCCGAGTTGTTTCCAAAATTACCATATTTTCACTGTTTTTACCATAATTTGTAAAATAAAACATCTAAACTTTTTGAGATTTAGCAGAAACTTCTTCAATAATTATTTTTCACCAACTATCATTATTGGAAAGATGAATAAATAAGTTTGAAGATGTTTTAGAACAAAAAACGATTTTATCAGAGATATTTTGTCTAAAGTGCTGTAACTTTTTACCATTATTTTTGGGAATTTTTCAATGTTCTACAAAGTTGTTCATGATGATAAATTACAAAACATTGTCGAAAAGCCCAAAGCTCTACGACTCTCTTGTAAAAAAGTTAGATTGCAGCGCCACCTATGCGGTGAAGTTCGGAACTTAAAATTGGTGTCAAAAGATGCGCACCACTAATACGAGCAACTTTGCCCAAGACACCAAAATTCCCAAAAATATTGCCGAGAAGATATTCATTTATTTCGTAAAATTTCGATTATTCCCCTCTGTGCCCCGTGTGTAGAAGTACGATGGTGCAGCCAGGCTTGCCACAAAATACAGATTTTTCAGCACAGGCCCGAAACACAAACGAATTTTTTTTACAGTTAAAATAAATTTGAGCAGTTTTTGTTAAATTGGCCAAAAAGATAAACATTGTTAGCATCTTTTGGCATGTTCAGTTTTTGGTAAGAATATTATTCTTTAAAGTTATACTCGATTGAGTGTTTGGTATGTGCCAAAAAAATCTGTATTTGTGGCAAGCCTGGGTGCAGCAGCGAACGAGAAACAATGACAAAGCAACCAGGCAAAACCATTTTTGCCACGCGGCTAGCAGTTATCACCGTTATGTCGGTTTCTCCTTTTTTTCGTACGTTCACTGCTGCACGTTCTGTCGCGTGGTCTGTTGGCGGCCGCGAGTTTTTCAAAAATATTTTTTTCATGCGTTTAGTGCTCCAATATTTTTCGAGAAAACTATCAATGTTATGGTATCATAAGAATCGTAAGAACTTGCTCTTTCCTATCATGTTTTCCTTTTTGCGAAAAAGTGACCGCAGTCAGAGTTATTGCGGTGGGAACAAACCATAACGGGGGCAGACGGTCTACGAAGTTTTCACAAATCGACTCATTGTGAATTCACATTTTGATGAAATTTCAAAGTAGTTAATCCATCTGAAAATTCAGAATGTCTTCTTGATCCCTATGGTTTAACATTTTCCGAAATTCAATTTTGAACGCTTCTACCAGCCCACAAGAAAAAAAAATTTGGACTACGCTCTGCCACTCTTGACCTCCACGTTAAAACGCGTTTTTCTCGGAACGTCAAAATGGCGGGTGCGACATGATAGCACGACGACGTAGAAATGTTAATAAATGACAAGAAGAGGCTAGGCGTCATCTAACCTAAGGCACTCTCCAGGATCCCTTCGAAAGATTGGCTGCGCCAGGGTTTGATTAGATTAGATTAGAAAGGTGTAAAAACTTTTTTTGCAACTTTTTTGATTTTTGCAATAGTATTTGTTATATAACTTTTTATAGAAATCATCTTTTCATGAGTTTTTTGTAGCAAAATGTTCGACATGAGTTACTGAACAAAACGTAGTACTAGGTTTCTGTCAAACTTAAAATTGTTTTAATGTTTCATCACAAAATGTGCATAGTTCCCAAGGGGTGTAAATACATTTTTTACATACTGTAAGTATAGCCTTAGTTTTTAAAAATATCTGTAACTTTAGCTAGTACAAAGATTTTGGAAAGTTTTTATATACAGCCTGAAAATCAAGGGGCCAAAAAAACACTTTTTTTTTTGTATCAAAAAACTTAAAAATTTAAATGGAAATTCAAATGCAATCAGCTGAAATTAATTTAAAATGCATTCCCCTGCGTTTACAATAATTTTTAGCATGTTTGGGTTTATTTAAAAATCTTTTGAATTTTTGAAAATATTCGTTTGAAATAATACAGTACCTCAAAATGTGTTTTTCCGCTAAATTTTTTACTGTCGTCAAATCTTACATTTTTTGAGACTAATGATTGCAGAACAACTGAATATTATAAAAAAAAAATTAAAAAAAAATCATTATGCATTGAGTTTTGATGAAGACTGACAAGTTCGCTTGCCATATGCACGAAAAAAAAGTCAATTCTCGAAATCGTGAATTGTGTTCATGAACTCGAGAACCACGAAGAAATATATTCTCGTTTATAGTGCAAATGCATCATACTCATGAATAAATTCTTGCGTGGTGCTCAAATTCATGAACACAATTCGAGATTACGGGAATTGATTTTTTCTGTGTGATTTTCCTAGTCTTAAAAGTTAATGAGCACTAATATTTCTAATCTTTGTTGAGCCCAACTCTTATTTTACCGTCGTCATTCATAATCTCAACCCCTTGTCTCAGTCATGTCGAGGCAGTTGAAAAGTTGACGCAAGAACCCAGCAAATCCAACATTTATGATTAAGATTTGCACCTTTTCTTGCGTTGTTATGAGATCTTGACAGATCGATGCCATTCTCCAGCCTTGGCTGAAACTTTAACACTTTGCACGTGTTTTCTTTGTTGGCTGGAGATATTGGAGCCGTGAAGAGATATTTACGCCACCACGTGTGATATGAATATTTTGCGTTGCTTCACAACCTCATCGTTGGCTTCACATTTGCTTCGGGTTTGGTGAGATGATTGCCTACGCTTGAATCCTTTCAGATTTGGGGCAAGTGACTTGTGTTGATGTGTTTGGTGAGCAAATTTATTGAGTTAATTAATTCCCAACAAAAATTGATGATACTTATGATAAGAAAGATCCCTACAAGGTATAAAAAAGAAACGATTTTTTATCTTTCTAAACTTAAAAAAATTAAAAAAATCTGGCGAATTAGCTAACTTTTTTGCACTGACATTGTTATTGCTTTGTGTTTTTGGTATTTTTAAACTTTAAAATTCAAAATAACCCAACACTCGTTTCCACCTGTGTCTGTGTGCTTTAACTCAACGCCATTTTTTGTGCTTTTTCCCTCTTTCCCTTTCCACAGACTTTGACTTGGATGACGACGATACCTGCCGGGCGGCTGTGCGGATGTTCCTGCAGTGTAATCTCGTGCAGCAGTTTCACATTCCGTACGATGTAAGTATACACATATGTACATATACCGACTGGTTAAAAAATTGGTACGAACATGAACACGAAACTGGGAGCATCCGACGACTTGTGGTTGGTGTCGGGAAACACGTGTGAAAACCACTTTTTTGGCACTTGACGAGCAAATGTTTGAGCTATCAGTATCATGAGGCTTCAAGTGTTAAATGGGGGCGGTGAGCGGTTTGGCATGATGTTGATGAGTTTAAAAGAATGTGGGGGGAAAAGCTGGAAGGGTGTGAACTTAATTAAATAACAAGGTTAAACAAAAAAGGGTGATTACTGGAAATCTAAAATGAGTAAACTATGTCAACCCACACCAAACGTTAAAGTGACTATCCATAAAACGTTCTCTGAACCAGCGATCTATCGAATAAACAAAACCAAGCCAGCTGCTCGAATGCCGATGGGCAGCAGAATCCACTTTACGATTGTCAAATACAGTTGTGCCCTATTGCAACATGCCGGTCGTTCTGGCATCCATCCCCAGGCTCAAACAGATAAATCATGTAACTCGGAGTCCTTTCCCAAACGTCGGGACTCATCAACTCGCTGAAAGGACTCAAAGAACGCATGAGAGATTCATTTTTTCACCCACAGGCTTCAGTGTCATGTCGCGCGGTTTTCTCGCCATGTCCTGAATCATCCATTTTTAAATGGAATCGTTTATACATAGAGACACCACACAGGAGGTGGAGTACTTCCGGGCAACTATATCTCTCTCCGGTTCGCCTGTCAACGTTGATTCACTCCGCCAGCGACCGTCCTGCTAGTTCAGGACTTATCATCAGGACAGCCGGAAAGAGAGAGGGTTTTTAGTAACTGCTTCCAGACCACAGCCACAGGTGCACTACCAGTGATGTCCTGTTGCATTTTGATGCACGGCAAATGGCAAGGACAACTTGTTCTCTGTGAAAAAAAAAAACATTTACGGACAAGAGGTTTAACGTGAATCTTACGGAAAATTAGTTTAAAAACTAAAAAAGTACAAAAATACAAACATACAAAAATACAAAAATACAAAAATACAAAAATACAAAAATACAAAAATACAAAAATACAAAAATACAAAAATACAAAAATACAAAAATACAAAAATACAAAAATAAAAAAATACAAAAATACAAAAATACAAAAATACAAAAATACAAAAATACAAAAATACAAAAATACAAAAATACAAAAATACAAAAATACAAAAATACAAAAATACAAAAATACAAAAATACAAAAATACAAAAATACAAAAATACAAAAATACAAAATACAAAAATACAAAAATACAAAAATACAAAAATACAAAAATACAAAAATACAAAAATACAAAAATTCAAAAATACAAAAATACAAAAATACAAAAATACAAAAATACAAAAATACAAAAATACAAAAATACAAAAATACAAAAATACAAAAATACAAAAATACAAAAATACAAAAATACAAAAATACAAAAATACAAAAATAAAAAAATACAAAAATACAAAAATACAAAAATACAAAAATACAAAAATACAAAAATACAAAAAATACAAAAATACAAAAATACAAAAATACAAAAATACAAAAATACAAAAATACAAAAATACAAAAATACAAAAATACAAAAATACAAAAATACAAAAATACAAAAATACAAAAATACAAAAATACAAAAATACAAAAATACAAAAATACAAAAATACAAAAATACAAAAATACAAAAATACAAAAATACAAAAATACAAAAATACAAAAATACAAAAATACAAAAATACAAAAATACAAAAATACAAAAATACAAAAATACAAAAATACAAAAATACAAAAAATACAAAAATACAAAAATACAAAAATACAAAAATACAAAAATACAAAAATACAAAAATACAAAAAATACAAAAATACAAAAATACAAAAATACAAAAATACAAAAATACAAAAATACAAAAATACAAAAATACAAAAATACAAAAATACAAAAATACAAAAATACAAAAATACAAAAATACAAAAATACAAAAATACAAAAATACAAAAATACAAAAATACAAAAATACAAAATACAAAAATACAAAAATACAAAAATACAAAAATACAAAAATACAAAAATACAAAAATACAAAAATACAAAAATACAAAAATACAAAAATACAAAAATACAAAAATACAAAAATACAAAAATACAAAATACAAAAATACAAAAATACAAAAATACAAAAATACAAAAATACAAAAATACAAAAATACAAAAATACAAAAATACAAAAATACAAAAATACAAAAATACAAAAATACAAAAATACAAAAATACAAAAATACAAAAATACAAAAATACAAAAATACAAAAATACAAAAATACAAAAATACAAAAATACAAAAATACAAAAATACAAAAATACAAAAATACAAAAATACAAAAAATACAAAAATACAAAAATACAAAAATACAAAAATACAAAAATACAAAAATACAAAAATACAAAAATACAAAAATACAAAAATACAAAAATACAAAAATATAAAAATACAATCGCAACTTTTCAAAGATATTTTAGAGACTTTGTAGAGAACTCCTCGAGTCCACCCAACAACAGCGACGCTTATTTCCATTATTTGGCGACAAGTGGTGAAGTGAAGTGCAGCAGTGTACTCAACCGGTACTAGTTTTGCATATAGTTCTGTGGCAACTTGCCACTGGCAAGTCTGAATTATTTTCAACTCGCGGTTTATCTCACACCGACCAACTTGCATTCTCCCTTGAGGTCATGAAAACACAATGATCCCGAAGTTAGAGAACGTCCCTCAGGGAAATGCGGTGGGAAATTCGCAATCTGTAGGAATTTTCTATTACTTTGAGTTTCTCCTCTTTCGTGTTCGTGTTCGGAAAAGATTGTTATTTTCTTGACTTCTTGATAAAAAAAAACCCTTTTTCTTGCAGGTCCTCTGCCGGTGGATTCTGAGCGTGCGGAAGAACTACCGTCCGGTCAAGTACCACAACTGGCGCCACGCGCTCAACGTAGCTCAAACCATGTTCGCGATGATGAAAACGGGTAAGATGGAACGCTTCATGACGGATCTGGAGATCCTGGGGCTGCTGGTGGCCTGCCTGTGCCACGATCTGGACCACCGGGGCACAAACAACGCGTTCCAGAGCAAGACGGACAGCCCGTTGGCGATTCTGTACACCACGAGTACGATGGAGCATCATCACTTTGACCAGTGCGTGATGATTCTCAACTCGGAGGGGAACAACATCTTCCAGGTGAGTTTGAACATGAAACATAAACATTACGGTTTTGTATAACAAGTTATATTTGTAATATTTGGAAGGATCTCTAGGATTTCAAGGTTATATTGCGTTAACATTCCAATTTTGAAAATTGCTCAAGCTCATTATACATTTTCCTCTGGGTAACAACAAAAGCCAAATTCCATTCCCTCCAAAACGATATCAAAATCACACATACCTTCAAACGCCGTCTTCTTCACGCTGTCAGATCACACACAAGACACGAGTGCGCTTCGTTTCAATGTGTCTCAATAAATTTTCTAAATTTATCCCGTTTCATGAACGGCAGCTCACGACACGTTATCCACACTCACGTTCCTGGGGTTGTTCCATTTTGGAAGTCACCGCCTTCGTGTTGAATATCGTACGTACGCCTGGGGCCCCCACCACCACTAGAGAAGTGCTTCATGTACTCATGTAGGTGAAGTACTTGGAAGTACTTGCGTGTCAAAGACAGCACCAACCCCGTCTCACCTGTAGGTGTGCGAGTGCTTAATAGAACACTGACACTGATGCTCAGATGAGCGCAGCCAATGTTTTGCAATACCTACTTTTCGTGTCAGCTTTAACGTGGGAAATAAATCTGTTTAACTGGTGATATTCCCGAAGGCATCAAGTCGATCAGAAAACTCTTTCCCAAGAAACAAATTATCATCTATCGATTACATAATCAAACCTGTGTTTCTGTTGAAGAGCATTTAGAGGGTTTAAAATTGAGAAAAATGAAATTTGGAGAGCACTCAAATAAAAATATCTCCATAACAACAAAAAGACCTAAATTTTTCTTGAAAATACATGCAAAAAAATTTAAAAAAATTAAATAACAAGCCATTTGCCTTTTTTATGCAGTGCACAGTGGGCGAAATGGAGCCCAAAATCGGACTTTATTGAACGCGGGTGGTTCCCTGGTATAAAAAATAGTGTTTCTTAAGTAAAAAATCCGGGGAATCGATTAGTGATGGTTTCATCCACCGCACGAAACGGCAAAGGGTCCATTTTGCCCCAATTCCCATTTTTTTTACATTCTTTCTTGAAAATCGGTCTGTATTTAGAGCGGAGGCTTTATGCGGCCATCCAAAATGGACTTAACTTATGGGTCATTCCACCTGAAGCGGAACACCATTTGAAAATTACCATCTCCGATTCTGCTCAAATTTGGCAGAGCTGTTGAGACTATCAAAACATGCAAAAATCCCGAATTTCATCCAAATCGGACCACCCCCTCCATTTTTGTACCCTCCCAAAAAATCGACTTTTTGGCGATTTTTGAGCGAAACCCCTGTCTTCAAACGACGATAACTCAGGAACCACAAATCTTAGAGGGTCGGTCTTAGACTCAATTTTGAAGGAAATTGGACGTAGAATCCATTACCGCGATAAAAATTTAGATTAAAATATGTTTTCTATTTGTATTGCGCAATTGAAAACTTAAAATGGCCGTATCTCAAAACAGCCCTGTTTATTTTTCAAATTTGACCTCACCATCGTATTCTCCGTCCGATTTTACATAAGAATCACTTATCGACAGAAAGGAATATTTTTCGTTCCAGAGATATCGAATTTTAAAGTTTTAAGTATTTGAAATTACCTATAATATCTACACTCGCCGCATCTGCTAGAAACACTCAGTCGTGCTGATCAATAATAACTACCTGGTGTTCTGTAAGATGAATTATTTTTTCAATTTTATACGATTTTGAGATAATCAATACCTTGAACAATCTATTTTTTGTTTAAGGAATATTTATTGGGTAATTTTTAATGCACTATTTTTCCTGATCTCAGTGTCATTGAACCATATTAAGTAAAATTTGAACTTTTAATATTTATTTGCAAATGCTACAGAGTTTTTACAAAACAATTTTCGAAAATTTATCATTATTCTATTATTTTCATATTTTTTCTAATTCCTCATTTCTTCCCACTTTCTCAAATTATTTCTTTTATTTGAAACGAGAACAAATGTAGAGCTGGCTGTAGTAGATGAAATAATTCTCATGGGTTCTAGAGCTTTTGCCATGTGCGGTAGCGAAATAGTGCCATTCAGCAAAAACCCCAAATTCTGCCTTAGGGTTTGAAAGATTGATCATATTGAACCGATTTTTATAATATGTTTCATCAGAATAATTGATGATTTTTTTTCCATTCTGGTACATTTAATTTCAAAAGCAATACCATATACTTCTGATACATGTGGATAGCAGCTGTATCGTCTATTCCAAGATTTCGAAATGATTGACAAACAAAAAAAAGATTATTGTTCGGACGGTGTCGAAATGAACACAACTGAATAATAACACAACTAGATAATAAATCAGATTAATCGTTGTGATTTTCTTACCTTTTTCCAGTTTTATACTTTCCAGAAATCCTCCTCCTTAATCATGCTTCACGAGAGTTTTATTCATATTAATTCATAATTTTTAACACGATAATGTATCGTACACTTTTTCTTAAGTTACAAGATCAATTACAATTTCCTGCTAGCTCTGCGGGAATTCCATTCTGCCCTGTATTGCGTGTCGTTCTTGCTTTGTACTGTGGGCTAGCACACAAATTCATCGTATACAGCAGTTTCCTACAGTGGTGTACATTACATTTTTGCCTTATTTGCTAATGATTATTTGGGATGAAATCTTAATTCAATAAATAACCAGGTAGCAGTTATTGAACAGCGCTTCTGAGTGCTTCTAGCAGATGCGGCGAGTGTAGATATTATAGGTAATTTCAAATACTTAAAACTTTAAAATTCGATTTCTCTGGAACGAAAAATATTCCTTTCTGTCGATAAGTGATTCTTATGTAAAATCGGACGGGGAATACGATGGTGAGGTCAAATTTAAAAAATAAATAGGGCTGTTTTGAGATACGGCCATTTAAAGTTTTCAATTGCGCAATACAGGTAGAAAACACATTTTAATCTAAATTTTGATCACAGAAATGGATTCTACGTCCAATTTCCTTCAAAATTGAGTCTAAGACCGACCCTCTAAGATTTGTGGTTCCTGAGTTATCGTCGTTTGAAGATAGGGGTTTCGCTCAAAAATCGCCAAAAAGTCGATTTTTTGGGAGGGTACAAAAATGGAGGGGGTGGTCCGATTTGGATGAAATTCGGGATTTTTGCATGTTTTGATAGTCTCAACAGCTCTGCCAAATTTGAGCAGAATCGGAGATGGTAATTTTCAAATTTGCATTTTTTCTTGCACACTTCAGGTGGAATGACCCTTATGTGAAAATGTCTCAGTAATCCAGTAAAAATAACCACTTGCATCGCAAAAATCATCTAAGGTCCATTTAACCCCAATTCCATTATATAAGCATTTTTGGCCGTTTTCAATTGTTAGGTCAGATTTTAAAAATCTGAAAATATTTTCATCGTAATGATCAGACAATTTTACATAAGAATGACGATTAAGCACTTGATAGTTTATCACATTTATGTTGATAAAAAAATGTATAAAATTTTTAATTAAGAGCCATGGTTTCAACATTTCTATGAAAAAAGCAATATGTTGTTTTGCAATCATTAGCTTCCAAAATATCAAAGCAATGAAAAAAAAAATTGCGAAAAAAATTTTTGTTTGCGGTGCTGTACATCGGAATTTTACAAATATTCAAAACATTTTTAAACGAGCCCAAATATGCTTAATATGATTATCAATGCAGAATAATGCATTTTAGACTGTTTTGAGTTGATTTGACTTTTATTTTGACTGAAATTTTAAAGTTTTGCCTTCCTCATTTAACTGAGGAAAGGCTATAAAATCACTCGAAAAATGAACTTCACGTATGCATATCGACTCAGAATCATGTTCTGAGCAAATGTCTGTGTGGATGTGTGTAGGTGGGTGGACAAAAAAAAATGTCACTCGATTATCTCCGGACTGGATGAACGGATTTTGACCGTATTAGTCTCATTCGATCCGTCTTGGGGTCCCATAGGTCTCTATTTAAAATCAGCAAGTTTAGTTAAGTACTTCAAAAAATATGCAAAAAAAAAAGGATTTTGGTGTATGTCCGGAAATTTGTTAAAAGGGTGGTTTTTGCAAGAAACCCTATAATGTTATACATATTCAGAAAGGTATTCAAAAGACCTTTCCAATGAGCCCAAAACATTGAAGATCTGACAACCCTATCAAAAGTTATTAGCATTTAAGTGTTATTTATAGACTTTTTGGAGGCCGGATCTCAGATATTTCAGTAAAAATGATATCCGGGTCCATCATGCGACCTGTCGTCAGTTAGATAATCGAAAGACCTTCTAAATGAGGATAAAACATCGAGGATCTGACAACCCTATCAAAAGTTATTAGCACTTAAGTGTTATTTATACACTTTTTGGAGGCCGGATTTCAGATATTGTGATAGAAATATTGTCTGAATCTTCCATGCGAACTATCGTTGGATAGGTTTTTTTTATCAGACCTTCACAGAAAAAAAAAGTTGAATTTTGGAATGTTGAAAATTTGGTAGGTTGAATATTACCTCTTTATTTGTGTAATATTACATAAAAAATGTGTAAAAATGTGAACCTGATGAATATTCATCAAAAACTGATGAAAATTCATCATTTTCTGGGGTAAAATTTATCATTTATTTTGCCACAAAATCTGTCACCATTTCCTGATGAATATTACCATCATTTTTTTTTCTGTGCAGTTTACCAGCCCAAAATTTAGGTTATTCTTAATTACTTGTCCGAAACCGGACACTCCTTGGTCGATTCCATGACACTCTGCCGCTTCGCTACACAAATTTTGCTTTTTAGTTTCAAAAGCTTGTTGAGTTCTGTCAATCAACTCTGAGATGAGAATGACAACTGTCATTTCTGCAGCTACCACTTACATTAGAGTGTTGATCTTCTTCCAGAGTAGTAGATATCTTCGCTTGAAAAAAATTACTATGTTTTTTTTAAATTGGTTTTGCCCCACTTTTTTCAAGCCGATTTCAAAAGTGGAGAGTGAGTTATAGACCTAGAAACGGCCTTATTTGCATCAACAATCTTCTTCATACTGAAAAAAAAAACATTTCAAAAGTAAATCTCATCTGCTTTTCATCCTGATGGATTTTCCACCCGTTGCGCTGGTTGATGCGATTCACATGGATCGAACAATTTTCCCGCTGTTTTTCGCTGATTTTCAATTTGCTGCAATTTATGCAAACAGGTTCAAGCTCAACTCGTCAAATAAACATATCGCCGCGAGGTTATCTGAGTGAGCATGAGTATGTGTGTGTGTAAGTGGAAATAAAAATTGTTGCCCTCCCCTGTTTTATGTTTGCGCAATTAAATTGGATTTGGATTCACAGTCCGTGCATTTATCCTGTTTGTGGAAGAGCGGCAGAAACAGGATGAGGATGAGGCGTTGTTGCATTGCGTATAATATGGTTCTTCTGGCTGGCTCCTCGTGTGGAAGCGAATGAGGAGATAAATGTTTGTATTTATCTTTATGTCTTGTGCAAACACGCCAAGCTCCCACTGGAACCATTAACATCGAGCATGTTAATGCTGACGGTGGGTCTATGGCTTCTGAGGGGAGACGTCACAAGTCTATTGTGCCAGGAAAGAACACTAGAATCAACAGGGTAGTTGTGAGCGGAACTAAACTTTATTCCATGAGATTAGCATAACTGTATAACGCTTTGTTAAGTATTCGTTGAGATCATACACAGTTGGTTGAATCATACATAGTTGGTTGAATATTATTTTTTATTTTTATTTTTTTCAAAAGGTCCAATGCACAAAACTTATTTTTTTGGCTTATTGGGTGTTTTTGAAACCACCTTGAAAAGAACATAACTATCACTTAAGAGCGAGTCCACGAGCAGAGCATACCCATCTCGCATCGAAATTTTCGATTTTCGATTCACCAATCTGCCTGACATTTTTAGAGGTTGTTTGTACATATGAACCTAGCATTTGGCCAAAATATGAGCACTCTAGGTCAACGGGAAGTGGGGCAAATCGGGACACAAAGTATAATGGTTCAAAAACGTTATAAATCTTAAAAGGGCTGTAACTCAGGCAAATGTCAATCAAATTGCAAAATTCAAAATGCATTTGAAAGGGCTTGAAAAATTCAACAAAATGCGGGGTAAAACATCCAAATTGGTTTAATCTAAAGGGAATTATTTGCATTTAAGTGAAAAAAAGCACAATTTTCAAACTCAAATAAAAAATGTTCCATACAGATATCAACTTGATTCGACTTGGAGCTTGTATGGGACATCTGGGACTACCATCTGAGACTAATAAGGCTTGGGTTAGGCAGTTTAACACATCGAATAGACACTATTTCTTTAAGTATTTTTTTGGTTTTAAATTTTTGCTCGGGGGACCCCGTAGATCTGATTTTCTGGTGATAATTTTATCATATTTGTGTTCCTGAGTCAATTTCACAATATAAACATGCATAAAAATGTATATTTCAATCCATTTAAACCCTTTAAAAAATTAAAGTTAAAATTTTTTAGAAACTCCTTTTTTTGTGACATCTAGTATCCTTGGAAACGAACCTGATTTTCAATGAATGTGATTCGAAGATTTTTTTAACTTTAAGTTTTTAAAGGGTTAAAATGGACGAAAATAAACATTTTTATGCATGATTCTTGTCGGGACCGTGGTATAGGGGTAAGCGTGGTTGCCTCTCACCCAGTCGGCTTGGATTTGATCCCAGAAGGTCCCGGTGGCAAATTTTGAGACGAGATTTGTCTGATCACGCCTTCCGTCGGACGGGGAAGTAAATGTTGGTCCCGTTCTAACCTAGAGGTTAGGTCGATAGCTCAATCCAGGTGTAGGAGTCGTCTCCCTGGCTCCTGTATCGGTGGAGTCGCCGGTAGGCAGTTGGACTAACAATCCAAAGGTCGTCAGTTCGAATCCTGGGGTGGATGGAAGCTTAGGTGTAAAAAGAGGTTTGCAATTTCCTCAACAATCCAGCCTTCGGACACCTAGTTTCGAGTAGGAATCTCGCAATCGAGAACGCCAAGGCAATGCTGTAGAGCGAATAATTTGATTTGATGCATGTTTCTTCTATTGTGTGCTCATATTTTGGCCAGATGCTAGTTTTATATGTACAAACAATCCCTGAAAATTTCAGGCAGATTGGTGAGATCCAAACGACGTCCCATACCAAGGGGTATGCCCTGTTTGTGGACTCGCTCTTAAGTGTTCATAACCTGAGACAGGGTTGCCAGATCTTCGATATTTTAGACTTGTTTGGAAGGTTTTTGATGTCGACCCAACGATATGTAACATAATGATATTTGGTATAATTTCAGGTCATTTATCTAACTTAAATTTTGTTGGAACTCGACCTTTGGGACCCTAAACCGAGTCAAATGCGCCCAGTTTGGCCTAAATAAGTTTATCTAGTGCTGAGAAAACTGAGTAACAATTTTGGTAAGTGGTAACACACAGACATTTGCTCAGTTTCTGAGTCGATAGGTATACGTGAAGGTGGGTCTACGAGCTTTATGTGAAAAGTTCATTTTTAAGCAGGGTTATAGGTTTACCTCAGTGAGGAAGGCAAAACTTTAGATATTACATCTTTTTTAGCAATATTACCTAAAAATGTGTAAAAATATTAGTAACTGATGTAAAAACACTTTTCTTGATACAAAATCTTTATTAAGCTATATTAACGTAATTTTTTAAACAGTGTTGATTTAATTTAGAAGTCAATTTTAATTTAAGAAGGCAAAACATGGAAGTCGTATCCACGGAAAACATTTTTAAATGCATTTTCCTGCTTTCAAAATTATATTTAGCATGTTTAAACACGATTTTAAATATTTTGAATTTCGTGAAATTTAAAAGAACAGTAAACCGCAAAAATATATTTTCTCGCGATAAAAATTGTTTTCATCAATGCTTAGAAAGATAATTTCAACCCGTAGTAGATCCGAGTCCATAATTATTTTTATATCAAATTCAACAAATATTTGAAGTTTTGATGCATGAATAGCATGCCATAGGAGAAGCATAGGGGGCTCTTGTTTATTTTTTACTGTAAAAACATAAGTTATGTAAAAAATATGGCTGAAAACAACATAAAAACGTAACAGATTTTTAAGCACATTTTTCCCGAAAAAAGTCAAAGAAAACGTAAAAGCATTGTAAAAAAACGTACAAATGAATGATAACGTATTTTTGTTGCAAAATGGTCTATATCAATTAGTTAAATGTATCACCAAAACAAAACAATAGATTTGTTTACATTTACTGATAAAACCATGCATTTTTTTTTGTTAATGATTCAATGTTATATAATATTATTTAAACATCAATTATGGTGTTTGAGTTGAGTTCCATAAACTATAGTATTGATTTATTGTAAATTCTTACGGTTTAAGTAACTTTGGTTCTCTTCACATTTAAACAGTTATATTTAAATTACGATTGAAAAATTATGCATTTAAGTTGAGTTATACAAGTTTTCATTGTATATTTAAGAAGAAAAAAAATGCCATCGTTCGCAGTTTTCCACATTTTTGTAAGTTAAATTAACAGGGGTCCAATGCAAGGTTTGTTTTTTTTTTATTTTTTCTATGTTGGATCCCCTTATTATTGCTCGCAATTGATAAGTCCCAGGTTTTATTTAAGTAAAGTTCTTCAAATTTACAATATTTTTACCAAATGAAGTAAGATCATCGGTTAAAACAAGATTGGATAGTTAATTCAATCATAAGAGAGAATTATTGTTTCGTTGTGAAAATGGCTATGGCATTCCAAACACTTATTTTTAGAGCAATTCCAGCTCAAATCAGGATTTTTTCTGGTATTTTGTACCCGACCCTCTCCGATTTCAATAAAACTTTGGAGACTTGTTATCCTAGGCCTTTATAAGCCATTTTTGTGTATATGGAGCCAATACTACTCGAAAATCACATTTGAGAAGGGCGTAAGGTATTTAAATATTTTTGTATTTTGCAAACACTGTATCTCGAAGCCGTTGCATCGTATCAAAAAGTGGTCAAAGACAAACTTGTAGGAAATGTGATGGGCTTTCTGAAAAAAAAAACACTGAAAGAAAAATACATGCCAATTTTATGAGAATTTTCAATTTTTATGTTTAAAAGTTAATTTTTAAGGTGATGTTACGATTTTTTTTCGTTCAAAATTTTTGTGAAAATAGCCTAAGATGTTACAAAAAGACTCACGAAAAATGCAGGATGGAGCAACTCACCCAAAAAAAATATAAAAATCATTTACTGATTTTTATTTATTTTTTTTGGAAAAGTGCTCTAAACGTCAAAATTTTCAAAAACCGAACTCGAGAGTCGATTCTCCAGACAATTTTACATAAAAGTCTCCATATTGACCATTGTCCTATGTCCAATCCTTGTGAAGATACAGCGGTTTTAAAAATAAAAATGTTGAAAAAATAGGTTTTTTGGTGGTTTTTGGCAATTTCTATATGACAGATTTGATTTTTCAGTCTCGTAAATATTTTTACTGGAAAGCTCGTCCAATTTCCCAAAAGTTTGCCTTTGACAGCTTTTCATTTTGACTCGTTTTAATATGTACATAAGCTTATTTACTATCAAGGTTTTTACCACACTGAAAAAAATATTCAATTTTCAGTTATGAGCAATGTAATAAAGCTTATATCTGTAAGCCCATACATCCAATTGAAACGCTGTCAAAGGCAAACTTATGGGAAATTGGCTTTGCAGTAAAAATATTTACGAGTAGAGGGTGACGATTCTCGAGATTTTCAATTTCCCGGGAATCGAGAGTTGAATTTGGTAATTTCCCGGGAATTCCCGGGACCCGGGAGTTTTTTTAAACTATGCCAATAGTGGCAATAATTTAAAAGGAAAAGCAATAATTTTTTTTTTTTAGATGAAATTACTTACAATGTTTTCATACTTATTCTATGAAACGTTATTTTAAGTATCCTTATTATTTGGAGGAACTATATGTACTTTTTGATTTTTTTTATGAATCTGCAAATACAAGATCATTTCTTGAGCTTTTTGGGACTCAAAATTTTAGTTTATAATTTCCCTGTATCGAGATTTTTGCAATATGATAAATAACGACTTAAACAACATTTTTTTCCTTTTTAATACCAATTATAAATATTCATTGAAGAAAAATTTACAGTTATCCGGAAAACCCGAATGTTCACAATTGGCGGACATTAACTTTACAAAGATCGCCAGAGTTTGGGAAAAGAGTTCCCAAATTTGTGAACAAGAGTTCATGAAAATGGGAACCACGAACAAAGTGTTCAAATCTCATGGTACGATTTCGAAAAACGTTCCATGGCATTTGAACACTTTGTTCGTGGATCCCATTTTCATGAACGCTTGTTCACGATTTTGGGAACTCTTTTTTCTCCGTGTAGGCTTATAGGACCCTTTCAAAATGACTTATTAACATCAAAAATGGAAATAACCTTGATACAGCCAAATTAACATGGGGACTAAAAAACAGACTATGAGGATTGATATGCTCGAGAATAAGCTTTCCTCTTTTAGAAATAATAAATAAATAAATAAAAAAAAATTCAGTAAAAAAAATGATTCTATATCTGGGATGTAACTGCTATGTATACTTTAAGGTAAATTTGTGGACCACATGTTTTGGCTTCTTTCAGTTTTAATTATTGGAATTTAAAATTTACAGTTTCTGAATAAACTTTGATTGACTTTCTGAATAAGAAAATTAGAGAAGAACTTGAACATCGAACATTTCACATACAATGTTCGAAACAATTAAGAATTCTCCAAATAATTTTCTGATTAGTTTATATAATTTTGCTTTGATATTTATATGTTTAAAATTTCCCGGGAGTCTCGACCGAATTTCCCGGGAATCGAGAGGTCCAAAAATGGTCGATTTCCCGGGATTTTTTTCCCGGGAATTCCCGCTCGTCACCCTCTATTTACGAGACTGAAAAATCAAGTCTGTCGTGTAGAAATTGCCAAAAACCACCAAAAAATCTATTGTTTCAACATTTTTATTTTTAAAACCGCTGTATCTTCACAAAGATTGGACATAGGACAATGGTCAATATGGAGACTTTTATGTAAAATTGTCTGAGGAATCGATTCTCATTATCGGTTTTTGAAAATTTTGACGTTTAGACCACTTTTCAAAAAAAAAGTTTTAGTAAATGATTTTTGTATTTTTTTAGGAGAGACATACCATCCTGCATTTTTCGTGAGTCTTTTTGTCACATTTTAGGCTATTTTCACAAAAATTTTGAACGAAAAAAAAAATCGTGACATCACCTTAAAATTTAACTTTTAAACTTAAAAATTGAAAATTCTCATAAAATTGGCATGTATTTTTCTTGAAGTGTATTTTCTTTCAGAAAGCCCATCAAATTTCCTACAAGTTTGTCTTTGACCACCTTTGATAAAATTGGCTCCATATACACAAAAATGGCTTATATAGGCCTAGGATAACATGTCTAAAAAGTTTCATTGAAATCGGACAGGGTCGGGTACAAATGTACCAGAAAAATTCCCGATTTGAGCTGGAATTGCTCTTTACGCAGGAACTTTTAAATGTCAGTCAACTCTCAGAGGGTCCACTATAGGAAATAGGTCCACCAATCAATAATAAACCCTATTTTGAAAACTGATGGTTGCAAAACAACTGGGCTGACGTTAAATGATTAAAATTTTTAAAACACTTGTTTCATTCAAATGTTGAAACCCCTGCTTGTTATTTAATTTTCTATGTTTTTTTGTCTCTCCCCATGATTTTGGTCAGAGTCGAAGGACATAAACTAAAGAAAAAAACTGAGCTTCTACCTACTACACAGATTGGTCTCCAACAAAATTTCTATATTGCTTCTCGTTAGATTGATGAGAAAATAATGAGCATATGTGTAACCATTCTCAGTTTTCTGTTTAAGGTAGGATTCCCATCAGAAAGCCACCCTTAAACTTCTCGTGCACTGCTTATTACCCTATGGAAAATCTTTTTTCTACTCCGTAGAACCATCCTCGACGATCATGTCGAGACGCCTTGTTCAATTTTGCATAGTAGACATACAACACATCAGTCAAGTCTCATAGGAGAAGAAGCAAACGAGCAGTTCCGCGAAATAAAAATGATTTCATACCGACAAACGAAGCTTTTTTCTTGGCTCGAGCCACATCGAGAACTTTTCAGACTGTTGTTATTGTTGAGGGGTGGCAGCTGATTCCCAGGGCTTTCAGCTTTTCCACTCAAACGATTTTGGGAGCGTTGCGAAGAGTATCGGTTTTGACCCACAATGGGGAAAAAAACGGAAAGTCGGAGCACGTGTGTGAGCAGCATCAATCATGGTGAGGTTGGTTTCGGTAAAAAGGAAAGACGTCTTGCTTTCTTCAATACCGTTTTGCATATTCTTGTTAGTAATTCAGTCCGGACTGCTGAATTCTCTGAACACTTTCCCAACATTAATTGAAACTGTAACAAGCTTCCAAGTTAAAATCAAGATTCAAAAACAACCCGTATCAAGGAGCGCAAGATTCTGCCAGATCTCCAGTTCCAGTCTGGGGAGTGTTTATTTTTCAACGGAATTTCTGCTTGCGTATGTTTGTTTTCACTCACAGCTTCAGGACACGGTTGAAAATCTCACATTCGTGCCACATGTAAGCTGAACCCTGGGAGCCAGTTAGCTCCACTTCCAGGACATTGTATCTTTCCTATCCGTATGGCACTTTGTCGGAACCATATTGATGCCATCCTACACACACGGCAGAACACTTGTCCGCTAGTATGTAGAGCTGTTTAATGCTGGTTGGTTACTAATTGAACCGAGTTGGCCACAAAGTTGGCATGCCAAAGTTTGCCCGAGCGTGCCCAGTATGACTTGTCATTCCTGGAGACGAGAACGAACTAGGTAACTATGCTATGGACTACCCAGACTACTAGTAAGGGTTGCCTTGGAAAAGATTTGCATTTTCTATACATTGTTGTTGGCAGCACAACTTGGAAGCTGTTCTATTATGCTGCAAACAAACGAGCAAACTTTTGGAAGAATTTTCCAACCTTATGGGATTGCTCTGCTGAAGCAGAATGAATTCTTTGGAACTAGTTACTTTGTGTTAATTGATGTGACACTTTTGAAACTGCAATAAAAGTTTAATTTTATATTTAAACAACATGACGTTTAAAGCATTCAATTCCTGTTTGAGCACAAAAGTAGTAATTTATGTAGTGTTAGTTGCAAACGAAATCTTCAGCACGAATCGTACGAGTTATGAGGTTAACCGAATTGTATGACTGCGACAAGTGCTGAAATCGAGATAAGAGTTTCGTGAGAAACCTAAGATTACAAAGATCAACAATGCCTTATAAAGAAAATTGTCGAGAATGTTATGACCTTTGAAAAAACAATTAATTCACGATGGACGCATTCAAACTATCATTTTTTTCCTTTAATTCACAGTTTACCCAAAAAAAGGTTGTCGAACGCTTTTGAGGTGGCTTTTTAGTTCTTTAGACGCCCAATTTGATTAGGTACTCAAAATCGTTTTTTTTTTTAATCGAAAAAAATACTATTTTTTTTTTTTAAACTCTGCCATTTTACCCCAATATTACCCCAAAAGGTTTTTTTTACATTTTTTATTTTAAAATTAATTGTTTTTCTAACTTTGCATGGTTTTTTTTAAAGAGTGTAGTAATGTTCTACAATGTTGTAGAGCAGACAATTACAAAAATGTTGATATATGTACATAAGGGTTCGTTCAAAAATTACGTTAATGAATAGGGCGAGGAGGGGGGGGGAGGTTCCGGGGTTTGTGACAGCTCATTTTGAAGGGATAGGAAAGGTACGTGACAGGGGGGGGGGGGGCGTGGGTCTGAAATCCCAAAAATCTCAGGACTCAATATTTGAACAAACACTAAGGGGCTTGCTTCGTTGATCATGGCCGTTCAAGGTCACCCGCGACAGACACGAACGACGAAACAAAGAGAAACGCAAAAAGTAACTTTTTCAAAACTTTTTGCCGTCCTCACATTACTGAGGAAAAGCTATAAAATCACTCGAAAAATGAACTTTTTAATTAGACCTCCTAGACCTACCTTCATTTGTACATATCGACTCAGAATCACCAGCTGAGCAAATGTCTGTGTGTTTGGCTGTATGTAGACATGTGTACCGAATCAATGTCACTGGAATATCTCGTCACTGACTGAGCCGATTTTGACCGTATTGGCCTCATTCGATTCGTCTTGGGGTCTCATAAGTCCCTATTGAAATTTATAAGATTTAGTAAAGCACATGAAAAGTTATGCTTAAAAAACTGCTGCATAAAAATTTCACAATTTGCAAAAAAAGGTGGTTGTTGCATGGAAACCTGTCATATCATATAATTTTAGAAGGGTTCTGAAATGACCTTTCTTGATCTGATCAAGAAGATCTGGCTTACCTATCTAAAATTACAAGCAGTTTAAAAAATGGTCTGAATTTACATAACCTCAATCTTTTTCCCCACGGCGGTGTATGTACAATCTTGACAAAGTCTGTAGGCAGTCTGTTTCTTTTTATTCACAACTTATTTTTATTAGGACCTCTTAGGTGCTGCGATCACGTTAGGGGCGAGCCATAAACCATGTGGACATTTTAGGGGGGTTGGAATCACTCTATAAATGAGAGGAAGGCAGCAACAACCTAAAGGTGGATTAAGTAACGTTTTTTTTCCGTAAAATCGCGTGAACTCGTGATGGTTACAAGCAAACTTCTTATCTTTATGTATCAAAAATTTTGTAATTGTCTGCTCTCCAACATAGCAAATAAAGTAGTAATCCAGCTTACAGATTGTCAAGGGAACAGATTGGCCAAAGTTTCTGGACACCAAACGCGCTGGACACCAACCGCCCTTTACGCCCAGCTAAACTGGCAGTGTTGCAAGCGCAAAACATACGTTGCCAGTGCCTGTTTATTTTGCATTGGCCAGTCTGTTTCCCTAGACAGTCTGTAATCCAGCTGCGTGTAAAAGGCCTGGGCGTAAAATAAATTTTGCATTATTTTATGAAATTCTGTGTAATATTACACCCTGAAATATGTAGCTCATCAGTATGGGAAACCTTCTTGACCGAAATGTCAAGCTCAAATATACGTTTATCCTATTCATTTGGTTGGTGTTGGGTTTGAGTCCCGTCGGTTGCAACTTTTTTTTGTGTCTACAAAAATCGTACATGCAGCGTGCAATATTAAGTGTCTTTTTTTACGAAGGTGATGTGCATGCTTTTGCATGCGATTTTACCATCGGATTTTTTGCTGTGTAACTTTATAGAACATTTTTAAACTCAAAAAAATAACCTTGCAAAATTAGAATAAACAAGAAATTTTAAAATGAAAAATTTGGTTCTAATTTAAAAAATTACCCTCTTGGATTAATGATGATTCGAAAAGCACATTAAATTTCCCTTAAAATGTCTTGTTCCAAATTTTTTTTACAGATGAGTAACGAAAAATGGCACAGTTTTAAAACTTTTCTGGTGTTTTTTTTGTCGATGAAAAATACGTTTTTTAGAATTTTTAGTACGCAATCAAATCGGGCGTCAAATAATAGATAAAAGTTCCTTTGTCAAAAAACGGACCTCGGATTCGTGATCAGGGACAAAAGTTACCCCTAAGGACATTGTTTCACGCAAATCGAAGTGGAGTCGGGACAACTTTTCCCGATTTCGTGTGAGTTGGTAGAGAATTACCCTAATAGGAGCGCCTAAAATAAGTTTCTTCGACGAACTTACTCTAGCAGATTGGTCGGATCAAGTTTGTTATTGTTTCAGATGAATCTTGAAATCCTACTGGTTTGAATGTTTCAAGAATGATCGAGATTGGTTGAAATGGAGCCAAATGCGAGCGAGTTGTATTTAGCGATGCAACTGTTTCGGAGACTTGGTCGCTGGAGTGTTATTGTACGATCAGTTCCTTACTGGACTCGGTCGTTGGAAACGACCGTCAGATCAACGACCCTCGAAATAGGCGGCGGGTCAGATGCGGGCGTAACAATGTCAAAACCTTTCCCCCTCACTTCGTTTCACCATCCAGCTGCAGCTGTGTTGACAAACAAACGGAGCACGCGGTCGCATGATGGCGATATCGAGCCAAAATTAGGGGTGATCAGGGATTAAAAATTAAACTTTTTTCAAGAAAAAAAATATTTTTTTGGACTGAACAAAAAATTTGCGAGCATGTTCAAACAATCATTCCTGATGTCGGAGAAGTGATTAAAAATCAAAATTTTAATCCATAATTTGTCTATGAATTGAAGTTTTTCACAAAAATTGGTAACCCCTAGGTCTATCCATGACCATTAGCATAGATGTTAATGTTGCTAATGTTCAGGAAATATTCTCCATTTCTTCGATTCAATTAATTTTCCCATGTATTTTAGCGAGTCAAGGTTCCTGACTTTTGTTTTCCTTTCTTTATTGAAACGATTTCGCACGAACTCTGGTAATTGATTCGCTTGATAGACTCATCGTGCATGTGCCAGTCACGTGCCAGAGTTGATTTTGACTTGTCTCGTTCCCCTGAGCACGGGGGAAAGCAGGTAGAACACGTTTCAAATATCCGTTTTCTGTGAAATTCAACAAACTTTGAGAAAACATCATGTCTTAATTTATGTAGCTCATTTTCCAAGTATAATGAAAATCTATCGCCTTCCCGTTTTGCAGGCCCTCTCCCCGGAGGACTTCCGAACCGTGATGAAGGTCGTCGAGTCGGCCATCCTGTCGACGGATCTGGCCATGTACTTCAAGAAGCGGTCCCAGTTTCTCGAACTGATCGAGGGTGGCGAGTTCGACTGGCAGGGCGAGGAAAAGAAGGAAGGTAATGGAATAGTTTTGTCGATTTGTCGAGAGTGTGTGTTTCGTGAAGGAGTAAATTTTACTTCTGCTTTTTTCCTTAATAGTGCTGTGCGGCATGATGATGACGGCCTGCGACGTGAGTGCGATTGCGAAACCGTGGGAGGTCCAGCACCGGGTGGCCAAGCTGGTGGCGGACGAGTTCTTCGACCAGGGGGACCTGGAGAAGCTGCAGCTGAACACGCAGCCCGTGGCGATGATGGATCGGTAATTTGCACTCATTATATGGTTGTTTGTACCTACGCCCGGGAAGCAGCTTCACTGGGTTGGGTTAATTTCTCTGACTGTGTTTTTCTCCCACTGGGAGAACCAGTTATTAGTGGAATGTGGCGACGAAGAAAGCAGCTTCAAGAAGGTATTTTTTTTCTTGCGCAGCAATAATAGCATTATAGTTTATATATTTTGGAGATTTTTCCCCCTCAGTTTTGAGAGTGAGGTGATCTAAATCCGACTACTTCTTGACTTTAATTTCAAGAGGTAATCGGACCAATCACTAGGCTACATTCCAAATTTCACCTGAATCTAACCACAGGAACTTCTAGTACTCCCTATAGGGGAGTTTGGGGTAATATGGACAGTGGGGGTAATTTGGACACTCCTTTAAAAATCATGTTTCCTTCGGATATAAAATGAAAACGGCAACTTAAGTGATAAGGCTAGTACTAGTAATGGCCTAGGAGTATGGACAAACCAAAAAAGTTGGAATAGGTTAAGTAGTTTTGGTATAATATGTAAAGGTTTCCAAAGGCCGGTTGGCACTGCCTGAAGTTCTAATTTTTGAGGGTTGGGAAATAAGATTTTGCAGGAATATGGCAAAAAAGTGGACAATTTTTTTTTAAGGGGGTTGCTTGGACGATGCCTGAGATATGTACGTATAAATATTGTGCTTTTTATCCATTTTTATCATCATAAATGGCAATTTTTGACAGAACATGCTATAGGGGTAATTTGGACATGGCTTGTGGGGTAATTTGGACATACCTGAAAGTCTACCTGTCAGGCAAAAAAGTAACTTTCAGGTTGGTTATGTTTTTAAAGGGACTCAGATAAATTTAGAGGGATTTAAAATGTCAAAACACTCAAAAAGGAATGTGAGCAATGAGCAATTTCACGAAACCCCTATTTTTTAATTTAGATAAATTTATTTAAATATTCGAATTGATGAAAATCTGATTACTGCACATTTGGCGTTCAACTAATCTTCAATGTCGATTGTTTTTAATTAACATTAATTACAATAATATTTAAATTTGAAGGGCTACGGAATGCAAAATTAAAAAAATGATAGTTTCAGGTTAATTAGTTTTATATAAAGATTGGTTTGGATAAATCTTAATGATACCTTAATCACTAAAAACTATACTTGTGCCTTATCCAGAATCAATCTTTAGATCATTTCTGAATGAAAGATTAAATTATGTTTACTACACTGAACAATTTGTTATCTCCCTATTGAATTATAGTTCTATTACAAAATCATTATTTGAACCTTTGAATTATAGTTCTATTACAAAATCATTATTTAAACCTTTGATTAAATATTGTGAGCAAAAAAACACTTAAAAATATAAAGCACCCACAAGGCATATCCAAATTACCCCAAAGGGGTGTTCATATTACCCCCACACAAAAATGTGGGGGTAATTTGGACAACTTTTAATTTTTGCGAATAAAATGGGTTATTCATCGAAATTTATCGAAATAAATTACATTTTTCCATAAAATATGGTCGCTATTATTCTCTGGTGTCATCCACATTCCTTTAAAATATCCATACAGCCCGTGGCCGAGCAAGTTCCTTAGGGTGTCCAAATTACCCCACACTCCCCTATAACTTTGAAGTTTGTATGGGAAAAATCGTCAAAATGTAACGAGAAAAGAAACTTTTTCAGTTTTTAACCTGCAGAGGGCGCAAAAGTTATCCAATTCTTACCATTTCTCGGATGTAGGATTTTCATTAAAAAAAATTTCGATCATATTTTAAGAATTTTTGCTCACATAGAACTCACATTTGGTGTCTCCCGAAAAGTTGTTGCAAATACAAGTGAGGCAACTTTTGGTTTGGTTGAAAATTAGGGTGGTTCACGATTAAGGCTTGTCAATCCAAGCAACAATGTCGAAGACATCAAAGTGTTATCTCGCAATCTACACCTTCTACGACCAAACTTAGAGAAAGCTTTTTAAGCTGTAAAAAAACATTTTTATTTTTTGACAAGTCATTTTGGACTTAGAAATCAAAAGTAACAGCCATTTTGAGGCAAAAAGATGCAAAAAAAAATCTTGAATATCACGAAAAAGCGCTGACCAAATATTTTTTTTTTACTTCCGCGCATTTTGTAGCTGATTCAACATCACCATATACAATTCAGACTCGATTATTCGAAGCCTCGGTTATCCGAAGTTCGATTATCCGAAGGTTTGTATGGATAATTTTCTTGCTTTTTACTTCAAATTCGAGTTTTGTGACCCCATTTTAGTTAAATTTGAATATTTATAGCCTTCCTAATTTAAAACAATGCATTTTTTCAATATGTCGTCACCGCCATTTTGGTTTAAAAAATCTTAATCATTATTGAGTAGTTTATGTAAAGTAAAAAAAGTAAATCTTTCCCTGTTCCTGAGGGGAGCACCCGTGTAGAGTATCGGAGCCGGCATTTACAAAGCGGATTCAGTGACAGTTTATTAATCAACTTAATGTTAACATGTGATAGTTAATGTTGACATTCCACAGGTTGTCTTCCTAAAGTGTCTTGATAAGGACCAGTTTGTGACGATACACTGCCTTCCCATTACTAAGCAATCAATTCCAGAAGGGAAAAGATCACCAGTTGTGTTGGTCCGAGCCGGGATTTGAACCCCGATCTACCGCTTACGAGGCAAAAGCGTTACCACTGAGCTACGTGGCTCGGTCTTTTAGTTTATGGGTCATACTTAATCTCTACAATCAAAAATACCGCAACGAAAAACAATACAATACAATGCCTTCTTAAAATTGAGGCTGAACTGTAACAAAATTAAAAAAACACATAATATTGGGTAATTGGTCAGTTTCATGTCGGCCCGCTGAAAACATTTTTCAAAGTTTGTGTGTTTCATGTGTTTCATGTTTCATGTTTGTTTTTTTTTGGTTTTTTTGTTTTTTGTTATTTGTTATTTGTTATTTGTTATTTGTTATTTGTTATTTGTTATTTGTTATTTGTTATTTGTTATTTGTTATTTGTTATTTGTTATTTGTTATTTGTTATTTGTTATTTGTTATTTGTTATTTGTTATTTGTTTTTTGTTTTTTGTTTTTTGTTTTTTGTTTTTTGTTTTTTGTTTTTTGTTTTTTGTTTTTTGTTTTTTGTTTTTTGTTTTTTGTTTTTTGTTTTTTGTTTTTTGTTTTTTGTTTTTTGTTTTTTGGTTTTTGTTTTTTGTTTTTTGTTTTTTGTTTTTTGTTTTTTGTTTTTTGTTTTTTGTTTTTTGTTTTTTGTTTTTTGTTTTTTGTTTTTTGTTTTTTGTTTTTTGTTTTTTGTTTTTTGTTTTTTGTTTTTTGTTTTGCCTTCCTCACCTTACTGAGGAAAGGCTATAAAATCACTCGAAAAATGAACTTCTTAAATCGACCTCGTAGACCTACCTTCACGTATACCTATCGACTCAGAATCAAATTCTGAGCAAATGTCTGTGCGTGTGTATGTCTGTAAGTCCGTGCACCGAAAAAAATGCACTCGATTATCTACGGACTGGCTGAACCGATTTGGAGCGTTCTGGTCTCATTCGATCCGTCTTAGGGTCCCACAAGACCTATATTAACTATTATGAAGTTTTGTTAAGTATTTCAAAAGTTATGCTAAAAAAACGATTCTGGCTTAAGTTTGAAAGATTGTAAAAAGGGTGGTTTTTGTAAGAAAACCCGTCTGATCATACATTTTTAGAAAGGTATTTGAAAGACCTTTCTAATGAGCCCAAAACATTGAAGATCTGATAACCCTATCAAAAGTTATGAGCACTTTAGTGTCATTTGTACACATTTTAGAGGCCGGATCTCAAATATGTTGATGAAAAAGTTGTCCGGATCTATCATGCGACCCATCGTTGGATAGGTAATCAAAAGACCTTTCCAACAAGCACAAAAGATTGAAGATCTGATAACCCTATCAAAAGTTATGAGCACTTTAGTGTCATTTGTACACATTTTAGAGGCCGGATCTCAAATATGTCGATGAAAAAGTTGTCTGGATCTATCATGCGACCCATCGTTGGATAGGTAATCAAAAGACCTTTCCAACAAGCCCAAAAGATTGAAGATATGATAACCCTATCAAAAGTTATGAGCACTTTAGTGTCATTTGTACACATTTTAGAGGCCGGATCTCAAATATGTTGATGAAAAAGTTGTCCGGATCTATCATGTGACCCATCGTTGGATAGGTAATCAAAAGACCTTTCCAACAAGCACAAAAGATTGAAGATCTGATAACCCTATCAAAAGTTATGAGCACCTATGGGTAATTCTCTACCAACTCACACGAAATCGGGAAAAGTTGCCCCGACCCCTCTTCGATTTGCGTGAAACTTTGTCCTAAGGGGTAACTTTTGTCCCTGATCACGAATCCGAGGTCCGTTTTTTGATATCTCGTGACGGAGGGGCGGTACGACCCCTTCCATTTTTGAACATGCGAAAAAAGAGGTGTTTTTCAATAATTTGCAGCCTGAAACGGTGATGAGATAGAAATTTGGCATCAAAGGGACTTTTATGTAAAATTAGACGCCCGATTTGATGACGTACTCAGAATTCCGAAAAAACGTATTTTTCATCGAAAAAAACAATAAAAAAGTTTTAAAAATTCTCCCATTTTCCGTTACTCGACTGTAAAAAATTTTGGAACATGTCATTTTATGGGAAATTTAATGTACTTTTCGAATCTACATTGTCCCAGAAGGGTCATTTTTTCATTTAGAACAAAATTTTTCATTTTAAAATTTCGTGTTTTTTCTAACTTTGCAGGGTTATTTTTTAGAGTGTAACAATGTTCTACAAAGTTGTAGAGCAGACAATTACAAAAATTTTGATATATAGACATTAGGGGTTTGCTTATAAACATCACAAGTTATCGCGATTTTACGAAAAAAAGTTTTGAAAAAGTTACTTTTTGCGTTTCTCTTTGTTTCGTCGTCCGTGTCTGTCGCGGGTGACCATGAACGGCCATGATCGATGACGACCAACTTTTTTAAAACTTTTTTTCGTAAAATCGTGATAACTTGTGATGTTTATAAGCAAACCCCTTATGTATATATATCAAAATTTTTGTAATTGTCTGCTCTACAACTTTGTAGAACATTGTTACACTCTAAAAAATAACCCTGCAAAGTTAGAAAAAACACGAAATTTTAAAATGAAAAATTTTGTTCTAAATGAAAAAATGACCCTTCTGGGACAATGTAGATTCGAAAAGTACATTAAATTTCCCATAAAATGACATGTTCCAAAATTTTTTACAGTCGAGTAACGGAAAATGGGAGAATTTTTAAAACTTTTTTAGTGTTTTTTTCGATGAAAAATACGTTTTTTCGGAATTCTGATTACGCCATCAAATCGGGCGTCTAATTTTACATAAAAGTCCCTTTGACACCAAATTTCTATCTCATCACCGTTTCAGGCTGCAAATTATTGAAAAACACCTCTTTTTTCGCATGTGCAAAAATGGAAGGGGTCGTACCGCCCCTCCGTCACGAGATATCAAAAAACGGACCTCGGATTCGTGATCAGGGACAAAAGTTACCCCTTAGGACAAAGTTTCACGCAAATCGAAGAGGGGTCGGGGCAACTGCTGTGTGAGTTGGCGGAGAATTACCCCTATGTGTTATTTGTACACATTTTAGAGGCCGGATCTCAAATATGTCGATGAAAAAGTTGTCCGGATCTATCATGCGACCCA